>NC_137231.1:33572606-33757606 GCF_949987685.1 Ammodytes marinus
AGTCGAAGTTACATCATGTTTTAAAATGCACAGAAAGCCCCTCAGTGGTGGTGTGTGTGTGTGTGTGTGTGTGTGTGTGTGTGTGTGTGTGTGTGTGTGTGTGTGTGTGTGTGTGTGTGTGTGTGTGTGTGTGTGTGTGTCTGTGTGTGTGTGTGTGTGTGTGTTTGAGCTGCGATCAGTCTGAGCCTCATCAGCAGAGGTTAAACGGCAGTAATGATCCGTCTAATCATTACACTCTGCTCTGCTAATTGTTTCCTCAACATATCTTTAGCATCAATATCTGCGTCCATACTGATCAATTCCTCTCTGAAAACGCCGGGAGACACTGACACAGTAACAGCTGAAGCTACATCAGCATTTCAGATACAGGTGAAACTCGAAAAATTAGAATATCGTGCAAAAGTTCATTTATTTCAGTAATTCAACCTAAAAGGTGAAAATAATATATTATATAGACTCATTACATGCAAAGTGAGATATCTCAAGCCTGTATTTGTTATAATTTTGATTATTATGGCTTACAGCTTATGGAAACCCCAAAATCTCAGAACATTTGAATATTGCATGAAATCAATAAAAAAGGGATTTTAAATACAGAAATGTCAGCCCTCTATAGAGTATAATCATGCATATGTACTTGGTTTGGGCCCCTTTTGCAGGAAGTTTTGCCTCAATTCCAATTCATTTTCCATGATATTCTAATGAGTATCACCTGTTTATAGAGGTTTTAGGGTTGCTTTTTGTGTAAAATTAAGATTTATTTGCTAACTGAAAAGGGAATGAATAGAATATTTGATTTAATTATTTGAATTATGTTTAAATAAAGTGATTTTTTCTTTTGGAGAAGCAGCTTTCAGTTTTTTTTGCACGGCATATCTGGAACAAACTCCCAGAAAACTTTGAGGTCTGCTGCAACTCTCAGCTCCTTGAAATCAAATCGTAAGACTTTTCTGTTTCCCTTTTAAAGCTGGGGTGGAGGATTTGGGGAGAAAATGGCAGTTGGGATAGAGATTCGAATCCAAATACCTCAATCGCTCCACTTGTTCTCTTTGGTCCCTCCCCTATGGTCCCTCCCTGACACGCTCTACACCAACAAAGTCGTGCCAAAGTGAATGGACAGTCCCAACAGCCAATAAGAACAGAGAATCGGAGCCTCGCTCTGATTGGTCAAAGCGTACAGCTCATGTTAACTTTGACCAATCAGTCTATTCTATACTTTATGTATTTTAATCTTGATGTATTTTACAGATTTGGTCTTAAATCCTTAAATTAATAGATTTTAACTGTATTTTGTTCCAGAAAACGTTAAAGATCTTCTCAGCTTTATTACAGTTCTACCCCAAAGTGTCCCAGAAATACATATTTTGGACATTTTTGGCACTAGAAAATATTTTGTCCAAATCGAGAATTGGCATTGGCTTTTATCAGATCGTTTTAGACTTCAAGAAACATTTTCGACAATATTCCTTTGCGCTAAAGTTAAGCTGTTGGTTGTCTTGTGCTTGGAACTTTTGCTATGTATACAGTATTTAAATGAACAGCAGAAAAATATAAAAACCAATGTGTACTCTTCTTGAATAAAAAGTTTCAAAGCCTTTAGTAATACAGTGGCACTTAGGTCAACTTGGGTGGTGGTGGTGATGTTTGGACTATGCTCAAACACACACACACACACACACACACACACACACACACACACACACACACACACACACACACAGACAGACAGACAGACACACACACACACACACACACACACACACACACACAGTGAGTTTTTAATCCTGAGCTGCTCCTTTGGGCAACACGCTGAGAGCGGATTACAGCAGAAAATTAGAGTGAGACCCGACGCATCTGATGCTCTAGTGTGAAAATCAAACAGACCCCGGTTCCAATAACTAAAGGAAGGGCCATACACTGCATAGGGCAGTGTGTGTGTGTGTGTGTGTGTGTGTGTGTGTGTGTGTGTGTGTGTGTGTGTGTGTGTGTGTGTGTGTGTGTGTGTGTGCCCATAGACTGTATAGGGCCACAGGCACACTGATACAAGTATTGGTTTACTCTGCTGCTGCTGAAAGATCCTACTTTACTGTACTGTCATGTCCTTTCGGATGTCACTTTGTCACTTATACTAAACTCAAAACGCATCTCATAAGAATATCGTTGAAGGATATTCTTTTACTGCAAGATTTTCGTCTAATTACCAAACACCTAAACGTCCCACATAAATGTAATAAAGAAAATGGACCAATAATGTATATTTTTTTGCATTGTTTTAACTCTTAAACTCAAAACACGTCTCAAAACTCCAACAAATCATTATTTCAATTTCTTTGTAAACAAAAACATGGATTTTTAAAGTATTTTTTAGAATACATTTTTACATAAATCCCGAAGTAAATATCAGTTTTTTTAAAATCTATTTCTTTGGACTGAAAGCTTTTGACCAACATGCTGCTTCTCATCCAAACATCTAAACTCCCCCCATGAATTTAAAAAAGAAAATGTTTCATGTTTGCATCTTTTGATTTCTAATGAGCCTAGAAGTCACAGGTTGTCACTCAAAACAAAAAAACAAAAATGTCGATAGTTAGCCTGCTATCGGTGTATGAATGTGTGTGTGAATGGTAACGTGGGAAAGGAAAACAGGTCTCCCTTGCATAAGAGTCTTCGGTCTCAATGGGATATACCTGTATAAATAAAGGTTAAAAAAGAAAAATAATAATAATAACTTTTTAGCTAACTAAGTTTTTAACTTCTTTATGATGTATTTCTTGACATGAATCCTGCTGTAAATATGATTTTGGTTTTTACTGAAACTTGATTATTCTTAAAACAGAAAAAGAAATTGACCAAAAATGCTGCAAGCTTCCAATCTTCCCACATTCATTTTAAAAGAAATTTTGATGAAAAATAATCATGTAATTTGCATCGTTTGATTTCTAATTAATAATCTTTGGATGATAAGTCACATGTCACAACGAATCATTATTTAAATCTCTTTCCCAAGTTCAAAATAAAGGTTTTTTAAAGTTTTTAAAACTTTTCCAAGATTTATTTTTCAAGATGCATATTTTCTTCATGCATCCTTCTGTAAATGTCACTTGTTTTAACCCACCATCAGTTCTTTGGGACTAAAACAATTTATAAAAAAAATAAAAAAATTGAAACAAAAATGCTTCTCAACGTCCCATATGAAATTAAAGAGATAATTAATCAAATTAAACATAATCATGTTTTATGCATCTTTTAAATTTCTAATAGATAATTTCAGGTCGATAGACGTCACATGACTGAAACGTGGAGTTTGTTTCATCACAAAACTAAAATATTTTCCCCTTCAGAAAATCGGTCAGAACAAAATGGATTATTCGTTTCTTTAACTTTTACACTTAATAATAATAATATCAAAATAAAATAAAACATTGTTTAAAAAAAATGACATGCACATGAGAAGAAAAAAAATTGGAAAAACGAAACATTGAACAATTTATATAAAAAAAAATTCTGATTCTTTCAATGATGATTATTAATTCTTTATTAATACAACAACAGTTTACAAACGAATTCCGTCTTTATTAGCTTGTAATGGCATGATGGCATCCTTTTTCTCCAGAAAACAGGATAAAAGGGCTTGGGAAGGGGTCACGGTTTGTTAAACAAAATTAAAATGATACATTCCTGAAGAATTATGCTAATTATAATCCCCAAAAAAACGCCAACAAAAGACGGGCGACAATAGCTCAGCAGTGGAGCGACAATAAAACCTTTTTCCCTGCAAGGAATAAAGAGAGAGAGATGAAGAGAGAGAGAGGGAGAGAGAGAGAGAGAGAGAGAGAGAAGCGCTGGAGCTCAGAAAATATTAGTTTCACTCCAACAATTTAGAAAAAACGGCCTAGTTTGTAAAATACTTAATCATCGGTCTTTATTTTTTTGAATGATATGTTCGTGAGGAGGTTGGCCTCTCTTTCTCCTGTAGACCTGAATGAAACAAAACCTGCTTAAAGTGACTGTTTGGAGCATTTTCTGCTTCAATTAATCTATTAAAGAAGCCAAAATATCCGCTTTTTGAGATTAAAAGTTAATTTAAAAACTAATTAGAGTTAGTTTAAAGCGGTAGGCGAAAAAATAGTGGCACTACAATGGCCCTGAAACAGATTAACACATAGGCCTAACACATAGGCTATCAAACCCAAAATAAACATGATGAATGATTATGTGGCTAAAATAAAAGGCTTAACATAATGCAAATGAATGAGTTGGAACATGCAGAGAATGAAGTATAAGAAAATAGATATTTTGTTCGAGGAATCAGAAGTGCACGAGCTTCCAGCAACAGATGTCCGAAAACAATTCTCGGGTTAGATTTGAAATTTAACAAGAATTGCGTTTGGACAATCAACTGCTAGAACTCAGAATCACACACACACACACACACACACACACACACACACACACACACACACACACACACACACACACACACACACACACACACAAAAACGATATAATAAAGCTGATAGAAGCGTTTCAAAAAAGAGCTAAAGAAATCACACATAACAAAGTATAGCCTACAGGCCTAGGCTACATGCAAGCACCTCGATAGCCTTAAACAATTGGACTGTTAGGGCTTACAATCACACACACACACGAAGAAAACGCTTTTAAAATCATCTAGAAAATACGCATTATAGGAAGGATTTCCAAAAAAGTATATTCACGTGTTCACAGACGAACCTTCTCCCTCCAGCACGAGCCTTAAACTGAAGTGAACAGCGGCGCGTTCACACACACACACACACACACACACACACACACACACACACACACACACACACACACACACACACACACACACACACACACACACACACACACACACGCACACACATGCGCGCACATCAAGAGGAGGCCATCATCAGCCATATTATCCAATTACAGCCCCTAATTAGGCGAGAATCGAGATACCCTCCAATTTACCAGAAATTTAAAAAAACAAAAACACTACAGCAATAGCCAGAGGAAAGACACGTCAACTTCCGAGTCACACATGTTATAAAAGACAATTCATTTGAAGAAAAAACGAAGGGAAGCTGATTTTAGCCACACACAAAAAAAACTCCTCTCCGCCATATCTGCACCTGTTAAGACGCACATCTCTCTCTAACACCCTTCCTAGTTTAAGAAAAGGCTCCAAAAACATATAAAAAAAAACAGATTTAGTTGCATAGTAGGCCCTAGGCTAGTTCAACCTTTTCTTGCACACACCATCAGCAAATTAAATACAAACGAATCTCTTTCTCTGTCATCTATCCCTCCTAAACCTTTGTAGTTAAAACAAATATATTTAAAAAAGCATTCAATTAGCCTACCAGATTTCGTTGCTAGCGTTTCCCCTTTTACTGGCAAAAACCTGCAAAAAATAACAATTAAAAACGCATATAGGCTATCTCTCCCTTTGTAGACTACTTTTTTAAAAAAGCTAATAGAAAAACCAACACAATTACCAGTATTACCTTCACATAATGTCAACCCTTTCTCTTGCACAAACCTTCCACAAAAAAAGTAAAATATTTAAAAAATCTATATAAAAATCATGCCGAAATGACTGTGCAGGTTACACGTTGCACCTGCTCCTATGTATCGCGTAGTTCCAGAAGCGAAATGCAAAGGGCTACTACTCCAGTGGCGAGGGGGGAAAAAAGAGGTTGATGATGGAGGTAATATGGGAGGCCGGCAGATTGGTTTGATTCTCCCCGGGTTTGAGGCTTCACGGACGGGGTGCGAGCAGAACGAATGACCGCCACCAGTTAAGCAGCACCGTCGCATCTCCTCCACACCAGCTCCCTCTGTCCTTCTCTCCCCTGGCCGCTTTTGGGCGCTTTTTCTGGGGCTCGTCCAACAATAAGCCCCCGGTGTGTGCAGCGTGTCCGTCCGTGCGTGGTGCTATGGTCATGGTGTCATTGAGAGAGAGCTCGCGGGAGTGGGAACGGTCCCCTCATGGTACTGAGATTTGAATAAACACACACACACACACACACACACACACACACACACACACACACACACACACACACACACCGCGGGGGTTGATGATAAATGCCCATTGTGTGCCCCACCAGAAGAGGAGGAGAAGAAGAAGTAATGAATCTGCACAGAGAGAGAAAGAGAGAGAGAGAGACGAGAGGGAGAAAGAGAGAGAGAAAGGGACAGAGAGAGGGGGAAAGAGAGACAGAGAGAGGGAAAAAGAGAGACAGAGAGGGAGAAAGAGAAAGAGCAGCTGCAAACCCCTTAAAGACACAACAGTCTCATTTTGCCTTTTGCAGTTTCTTCATTTTCCAATTACAATTAAAACACTGTTAAGTCTCATGCATAAACACTGTATTGTAACACATAGGCTACACACACACACACACACACACACACACTTGCTTGCTTGATGGTTGTCCAATGTCCATTGAATTCGATGATGACGTCCACTTTTAACCTTACAAAAACCCTTGTGCATTAAAAGAACTGTATTGTAACATACACACACACGCACACACACACACACACACACACACACACACACACACACACACACACACACACACACACACACACACACACACACACACACACACACACACACACACACACACACACACACACACACAGCTACAGATGACGTTTGCTTGTGCTGTCAGAGTCAGTCGGAGCTCAGAGTATTCCCCCTCTGGTGATGATGTGATGTGGATGGAGGGAAAAGAACAATGAACAAAAAAATAAATGCATAAAGTTTATATTTCATCCAAACAAAATGTATCTTAAAAAGTAAAAGAAAAGCATCAACGATAGCCACTGTACACCACCACAACAATCCTTTTATTTTGAAGGAAATTTCAAATCAAATACATTTGTACTGTAAGATTATTGTTTATTAATTTGTTTATTTATTGCTCCAAGCATTTTTCTTAGTTGTTTCAATTTTCAAGATTCAAGACTCAAGATGGTTTCATATGCACAAAAATTACAGAGCAGTCGCTGGCAATGAACGAATGAATGAATGAATGAATGAATGGATGAATGAATGGATGAATGATTGATTTATTTCAAATATGCAACAACAATACAATACAGTCACTGGCAATGAAATTCTTTAGTCTTGGGATCCTATAACAGTGCAATATAAAGAAAAGTAAAAGTACACTGTAAATAATTACCAGGATTTAATTTTTAACTGTAATATTTCACAATAAATTACTGTGAAAATCACTTTACAGGCTCTAACTGTAATGTTCACAATATAATACAGTAATTTCAAATTTCACTGTTATTTACTGTGATATTTGCATTACAAGGATTTCACAACATGTTACTGTAGTTTTTCACAGTTAAATCCTGTATTCAGACCATTCCCTGTGAAAACACAGTAATTTACGTTGACGCACTGCATTGTGGGAGGTCCCGCGACTTTTAATTTTTAACCGTCCGTAACCGAGCAGTTAGCTCATTCGGCGCCAAGTGAAGACAGAGGAAGAAGAAGCTTCACTGATAAGGTAAGTCCCTCTCAGTTTTAGCATTAATAGGTGGTTAATCTTAAATGATTGTGGTTAAATGTGTTAACAGTTAGTCTGAAAATAGAATGTGTACATTTTTTTCCATGATATTTTAATTTTTTTATGAAAATTGAAATGTTTCTAAAGCCTAAAATATGCTTTTATTCCAAATATTGTTGACTTGATATACTGTTGATTTTGTCGGTAAATTAACCAACATTCATTTGGATCACTGGGTTATTTTAGCTCGACTTTTTGATGTGAGGTACAAGTTATTGGATTGATCGTGTCACATTGGTTAGCTAGCTTGCTAACGTCCTCCCCAGCAGTGTTGTCTGATGAGAATTACATAGGCTAGCTTCATTGTTGTTTTTTCAACATTTGAAATGCCTGAAGCCTAAAATATTGTTACAGCTTGTTGGTCGTGTCAGTAACTAAATGATCCGACATTATTTTGGATCATGGTTGTGGTATTTTAGCTCCACTTTGGCGGCCTCCACTCGTGTATGATTACCGAAGCCCCTCGCTGTCATTGCCGCCGCGGCAGCAGATGCTTTTCAGCGCCGGGCTCTCGGGTGGAGTCCTCCGGTAAGGAGGGGGCAACCGCGCGGCGGTGTGAAAAAGCCTTAACTGTCTCTAACTTGCCCTGTTTATGTTCTGCTGCTGCGCACACAATGCTGTTGTGTTTAGTATGATGCTGATTTGCTGTTTGTGTATTTGCCAGCGGTGTGCAAATTTATCACGCATGCAAACTAGTCAGCTTTCGGCGAAATTCGCCGTTTTGTTAACAAAATTGGCCCCCTATATCGTCAGCACTGTGTGTGTGTGTGTGTGTGTGTGTGTAGTGACCATAGCGACTGAGTGAGTATGAGTGACAGATGGTAACTCCTATCATATGTGCGTTGACGGTGATTTGGCCAATCAGAACCTATATTTGTCTCTGATGGGCGGTGACATCAGTCAGTCAGAGCGTCTGCAGGGAAGTTCACTTTTTCTCCTCTCTGCAAGTTTTCGGAGCGTGCAAGAAGCCACAGTATTATTATTTTACCGTGGAAATGTGCCTACTTAGTTTACATGAATCACTTTTATAATAAGTACACTGAGTTTTCCAACCGTTGTTTTATATGGCCGATTGTATTGCTTTATGCACGCTGATTAACGGCCGCGACTTGCGGATTGTAACTGCAGAAAACGTCACCTCAAATTAGTTATGTGCTTTTGGCTATTGCTGTTTTCACGGTTTTTGAAATGTGTGTGGTGTTCTGGCCGACACACCTGAAGTGAATGTAGTGCTTACAGCAGATCAGCGCCAAACCACACACTCACTATGTTACCGTTATGTTCCAGCACACTAGAGAGATGAACAAAAAAAAAATCCAATAAGCATGGCTTTGGTGTGAAGGCCCCTTCAGGCTGCACAGTTGACTGTTGAAAAAGATACGTTAATTTTCCACCTTTTAAATTTATCTGAATCTAGTTGAGCTTTCATTCAGGCAGCTTAATGTGATGCCATTAGAATGAACACAGCAGGTGTTGTCTGTTGCACTGACTCCACACATTCATTCTGAGATATTCTTTATTATAGCATTTTAAGTGTGTGTGTGGCATATGTTAATGTGTCTTTCTCTGTTCCCAGGTGTTTTGTTGAGCATCTATTGAAGGCAGCCATCGCCATCGTATTGTATTTCGCCACTCTCTGGCCAGAGAGGCACAGAGGTAAACTTGTTAGCTTAAAACTGTGCAGTATTACAAATATTATTATATCAATACATTGTAATAGGGCTGGGCAATATGGGGTAAAATCAATATCTCTGCATTTTTGGACTATATCTTGATACACAATATACAGTATATCTCAATATTTTTCAAATGTCTTATGCTCTATTTAATTAATTTTTTTACATAACATCACACCAGTAATATGATTTAAATAGTCCCTGCAAAATGTGTCTGCACTAACGATGCAATATGAAACAACATATTGTTTATATTCTTTAGTGCTTTCTGTTTGAGTTGTCCATTAGACAATCAATTACATCAGTAACAATTATCAATAAGTGGGTAACCAGTTGTGAAAATACTCAAGGTTGCTGAAACTTCTTTCCTTGTTCATTTAGCACCCAACTTCTTTACAACAGCTCTGCATGTGTGTTCTCTGTTCTTTTCAGGTGACATGCAGAAGCCAACCACATGGATGCTCAGCATTGGACTGTCAGAAGGTTGTCGTGGGACCACACCATTCCTTCGGCAATGGAGTAGCTGCACTTCTTGCAAGCCATTATTGCTTTAACCTGCAGTACCCGGAGGAGGGCCCCTCCACTTTGGAGTTTATCCAAAGGTATTTTAACACTCAAATGAATATTGTACTGCAGGGTTTCCCACAGTGCTTTCTAGTTAAAGCGGATACGAAGAACTCTTTTAAATATCTCTAAAAAAGTCTTATTTTTCCTCTGATGATCATAAATTACCTTTAACAGCAAACAACACCATCAGTGCAAAGAAAGCAGTTTTTATTTAGTATTATTAATGCCTTTGGTCTGGTCGCACACCCAGTCCGATTTTCGGCTTGCGCATGCAGGCCCTATTGTCACATATTCGTATTGGTTGCAGATTTCAGTGTAGCGCAGCAATGCGATTTGAGTAGCCTATCCCTCCAGGTAAGGGAAGGGGAGCGGGAGCCTTGTTTGAGACAGTTATTTATCGTCATATGGCTGATAACGGGGCTGGACCATCAAAGAAAAAAAAAATTCCTCTTAAGTGAATGAACGGTACTAAAACAAGGTTTACTTTGCTTCATTCATCATCATCAGACGACCATTATTCATCTGATATAGTCATAATTTACAACAACATAAACACATTACCTCATCGTGATCCATACTGCTGTCTCTCGTTCATTCGCTTTTTGTGAGGGCACAGAATCTTTCAGCTCCTTGAGAGTAGTTAGCTGACACTGCATCAACTCATTGCAATCAGGTGTGTATGGCACTGACCAGCATTAGTTGATGCAGAGTCACTAACCACTCTCACAGAGACGAAAAAAGTCTGTGCCCTCACACTTTCAACACACGGACATGCACTATATTGCGCCCTAATCATTTGACACTTGCACCCCCGGCACGAGCTAGAAAGCCCAAATTCAAATGCCAAAGTTCCTCGTAGCTACTTTAAGGCTACAGTTGAACCAAAAAAAGTACATTGACTTAAATTGTCTTTCATCTCTGTGATGAACAGCAGCCCCTAATTGTTGATACTATCAGTGTGCCCGTAACTTCTTTCTTTGGTGTAAGGTTTACTCCATCTGTCTTGAAATTATGCAATATATATCAATGTAAAACTGAAAGTTGTTTTCTTGGTTCATTCACAGGTGCTTCTTGAGCATCAACCCAGAGACGGGCTCCAAAGTCAAGAAAGGACGTGGACTGATTAATCCACATGTAGGCAGTGAGCACACTCTTACGGAAAATATTGAACTTTGAATGGATATCAATGTAAAATGTGTCTTGTGTTTAGAAAAAAGTGTAAATGTGGTGTTTTTCCTCTTCAATTAATTAATCAGCTGGCTACACTGTGTCCCACTAATATGATGTCACTAGTTACGTTGCTGCCGTGGCCAGTGCCTATCTACGGCTCTGATCCATAGACTGTATATATTCTTTCCGTGCAGCATAAACCCGTCTACCATGTAAAGGTGCTAACGAGCCAGATCTAGCTGTTAGACGTGTAGGCTACATTTCTTTGGTCCATGTTGTTGTTATAATGGCCGATCTGTTTATTCTGTTGTCTCTCATGCTTTTGAAATGACAGTGATGTATTTCCTATTCGCCAATCTTTGCAGATAGAATAAGAATTTTAAACTAGAAAATTCTGCAGACATTTTAAAAGTGCAAGCCCCCCGGCGCCGACCGCCAGCCCCGCTTTCGCGGCCAGAGGCGACCTTAGATGAAATCAAAACGCAACTACTAAACATTCTATGCAAAGGAAGGGATGGGTGGGGCAGAGACAGCTCAGCTGCACCTGCGTAAATCTTTTGGTCAATGGCGGCCATGTTTTGCAAGCTATTCTACTAATCTTGAAAAATATGGCTGCCATTGACCAACACGTTTACGCAGGGGCTGGGCTTAACAGCTAATTGGCCATAACTCATTGAACATAGGTCCTATCATCATGAAACTTGCTGGAAATGGCAGAACATGTGTGGTAGCATGTCTCCCAAGGCTTTTAAAGCCCAATCCATATAGGGGGCGACACAAATGTGAGACCCATAGCTCAGAAACACACGTACAGATCATGGTGCACCACAATAAAGCCTCTTGGACCATAGGGGTCAGCCATGATTCATTTATTTTTTGACCTTAGGGGGGCCTGCACTTTTAAAATGTCCGTGAATTTTCTAGTTTTAAATTATTATTACAATGGCAGGGCACAGCACATCCTGTGGCATATGAAATTAAATGGCATACCACATGTCACAGTGACAGCTGCCATAGGTTGATTTGGGATCTCTGCCACTCAGACCTATGGGTTACCGTGCCCTGCCAAACCGAACTGCTACTCAGTGGGAAGGATGAATAACTATTGTACATTTATAGTTGAAAGCATGCTCATAAAGTTTGATTCAAAATGTTGTGTTTTCAAGGTTTGAAATGTGCTTGAAATTGTGAAACACACAGAAACATTACACCACTTTGCATACAGAATTATATTGTATCAGTTAATGTGAAAACAAAACTACTTGGATCAAATGTTTACGTCACAAAGACACAAGTTCAGATTTTTAGGCTTAAAAATGTAATTATTTCTACAGATTATAAGGTTCTCCGAATCGTACTTCCAACTTGTTTGAAAAAGTTAAATGTATTAATGTGTAAATAAATATTGAATTGAACAAATTGCCTGTTTTCTTTGTTTTCCTTTTACTTTGGATGCATGTTTGTGAAGTTACAGTATATCGCTATATCACAGTATTTGGGTACGACAACTGTGAATTTACACTAAATTACTCGCTACCTAATTGCATTACTTTCACAGTAAAAACTAAAAAACACAGCTATTAATTGTAATTTATGTACTGCAAGGTACTGTAATAACACAGCTATATATTGCTAAATCACAGTAATTCCATGGGCATGGTAACTGTGAATATACTGTATGCAGTTGTATTTTCCTTGTAATTTGCTGTGATTTATTTACTGTAAATTACTGTGAATTATTTACTGTAAATTACTGTGAAAATATGTACAGGAAATTACTGTGAAATTACTGTGAAAGTAATGCAATTAGGTAGCCAGTAAAATCCTGTAAATTTACAGTATTTTTTTTTACAGTGTATAAGAGAAACACAAGTATGAAAGCTGAGTCCTAGATAACAAAATTAAATGAATGTAAAAATACAGTATTTCGTTTGACCACTTTGTACTGTTATAAAGTCTACATGTATATGTATCACAATTAATAATACGAGAAGACATCTAGTGATGGAGATAATCCCTGCGTTCCAATCCCCATACTTCCCTACTATTTAGTATGCCAGAAAAAGACTTAGGATGTCCCAATACATGCACGTCAATTGTAGCATGCTGAAAATACATGAATGCCCCACTAACTCCAATAGCATTTTGGAGTGTTCGTCTTTATTCTTGACATTTCTCGACATAATGAAAAAAAAATCTTCCTTATCTGATTGTTTTTTTCTCCCGTGGCCCTAAAACTGTTCTGTACTTTAGTTTGTAGTGTAGTAAAAAGACCAAAACTCTTCTGTACTTCAGCATGTAGTGTAGTAAAAAGACTAAAACTCTTCTGTACTTTAGTATGTAGTGTAGTAAAAAGACTAAAACTCTTCTGTACTTTAGTATGTAGTGTAGTAAAAAGACTAAAACTCTTCTGTACTTTAGTATATAGTGTAGTAAAAAGAAAGGGTATGTGATTTGGAACACAGGGCATGTGAAGTTTTTGTACAATTCTTATCTTTTGATTAAGCTACAGGCGCTAACAGTTTCCCCCTGATTGCAGTGTTTGTGCTAAGCTAGGCTAAAACACCGCACTGGATAAACATACAGTACATAACATCAAATCAAATCAAATCAAATCAAATCAAATCAAATGTATTGCCATTTTGTTAATTAGAAGCGACAACAAAACGAGAAGGCGTTTCTCAAGGATCATGATCAAGTCAGTTACATTCACACACATTCATTTCATAGCCTACAGTACATCGTAATTATGAAAAAAAATTGTTGTAGCTGGATAGCTCAAATATCTAAAAGACCGTGACATAATACACATAGTATGCACTGAATAAATAATAAAATAAAATGCTCTGACTGTTGAGAAAAAACCGACACCATGACCAATTCAGTTTTTACAATCACACAACCTGGATAATGAACTGACAACAGCAACACACACAACATCCTCAGCACATTGTCCATGTGAATGCTGCTTCAATCGTCAATACACTTTATTGATTTCCCTCATTTCAATCAATACTGATCACAGAGGAGTCGATGCAAGTGTAGCAAAGCAATAAAGTGTCTGTCTGTCTGTCTGTCTGTCTGTCTGTCTGTCTGTCTGTCTGTCTGTCTATCTATCTATCTATCTATCTATCTATCTATCTATCTATCTATCTATCTATCTGTCTGTCTGTTTGTCTGTCTGTCTGTCTGTCTGTCTGTCTGTCTGTCTGTCTGTCTGTCTGTCTGTCTGTCTGTCTGTCTGTCTTTCTTTCTTTCTTTCTTTCTTTCTTTCTATCAATCCAAAAAAAAATCCTAATTTTCTTCATTTTGTGAATTTTCAGTTTATCATTCCAGAGAAGACTGACGATTTAAAAAGTGAAATTATTGATATCTCTATAGAGGCTTCTTCTAAGACAAACATCTTGTATCCAGCATGTGCATCTTTACTGTTGCTCTCCTTGGGAACCAATCAGCTCAAAAACCCTTCACCTTAAAGCCCAATGTTATAACAGTGAGACAACTTAAAGGTAGAGTCAGTGATTCTGGAGAACGCTTGTTGACCAACTTAGTGGATATCTCCTCACAATCTGCTACTTGTCCTTACTGAGTGTGCTCTGAAAAAAAATCCAGAGTAAATACACAGCCTAGGCTCTGTAAACTGGCATGTTGCTAGTTATGCTGGGCCCATTTATTTACATGCCCATTTATAGAATCTAGGCTATGTATTACAGTTTTTCTCAGTCGCTTTGGTGCTTTTCTCACATCACTATTAACATTTGCACAGCAGTTAGTGCATTTCTCAAAACAATTAGTGCAAACTGCAAAACCTAGTGGATAACCGGCAAAAGTATGTCACTTGCTCAAAATGGATAGTCTATTCCTCAAAAGCAAGTATTCATGTCAATGAAACTGCCAGTGTCATCAAAATGAGAAGTCTTGACACCATCGTTTATGAACAAGATAGTCAAATGGCTTTGTCATGTTTTCATTATGACAGTTTATTCTCTCAGTGTTTTCCAATGCAAAAAAAAAGGTCAGAACTCGGTGACGCTACCTGAAAATGAATCAAGAATCACTGACTACACCTTTCTCTCTTTTTTTACTTTCTTTTTTTACATTTTGTTTTCTTCCATAAATTATTTTTTTTTTCAAACAGACATCGAAACATGTATAACCCCCACCCACCCCACACCCCAAACAATTATTGGACATTTTTAGTTGACGTAATAAAAAAACAAAAAAAAAAACAAAGACAAGACAATGCCGGCCAAAAACATGACTCCACCTTTAAGGCCAAATGTAAACCATTAGATGATTGGGTTAAGGGATAGATTACCCAGCATGCTTTGCCTTGAGGGCGATGGCGGACTCTCATGATGTCACTGGATTCTCTCTGCTCTGAAATGGTGAGGTAACGTTTTCGTCTCCTCACGTTGGATGGTCATTTGCCTCTTAAAGGGCCCCACACTGCTACTGCTGTCTTTTCATGAGCCTGTTAGAATAATTTAGTGTGTGTGGCCCTGAGACCACTGGAGATTATGACCCGTTATTAATGCTCGATCATCGGGAAATAGACAATTGACACACACACACACACACATGTGCGCGAACACACAGGCACACGCACAGACACACACAAACGCGCATACGCACACACACACACACACACACACACACACACACACACACACACACACAGGAACACAAACACACACACTCACAGGAACACAAACAGTCACACACACACACACACACACAGGAACACAAACAGTCACACACACACACACACACACACAGGAACACAAACAGTCACACACACACACACACACACACACACACACACACACACAGGAACACAAACAGTCACACACACACACACACACACACACACACACAGGAACACAAACAGTCACACACACACACACACACACACACAAACGCACACACACACACACACACACACACACACACACACACACACACACACACACACACACACACACACACACACACACACACACACACACACACACACAACTGGCCTGGATTCACTGTAACATTATATGTTCTATTGTGAGCAGTGGAAGAAGAAAAAAATGTAATGCAACTTTATTTGACAACGTACAAAATCATCAAAAACAACATTTTAAGTTTAATAAAAAAATTGTGCAAAAAATAACAAATAGTCCTACAACAAGATACAATGATACATGTGCATGGGATTCAATTTAAAAGAGACACAACATACACTGGTGAAATAATGAAGCTGCAGTGACATTGAAAGGTCCCTACTGGTCTATTAGAGTCGTACACCAAGAGATAAAATACATAAATGTCGCTATAAACTGCTATTCAGGCCACACATAGATATTAATGTGGGCATATGAGGAATACAAATGAAATGGAAGGTCACTGTATTGTACAATAGGGAGTCAATGGAGATGTTATAGGAAATTAAAATTATATATGCAATTAAAGGTACAGTGTGTAATATCGGAGTATTTAGCAGTATTTAGTGGAGAGATTGTAGATGTCAACGCTCCCTTGCTAACCCCTTCCCTTTGGGAGAATTTACAGAAGCTACGGTGGCCTTCAAGGACAAGAAGCTATAGTTACTAAAGATGGCATCATCCACCACTCATTGCCTCAAGTCTTTCCACAATATCAAGTGATGAGGTGAAGATGTATTTAGTTATTTATTCTATAGTACTTCTTCTTCTTCTTGGTCTTCCAACAGGTGCATTTCCACCAGGACGCCCCACTATATATAAAAATGTGTAAGGCCGTTAAGTTTGTCAGTTCTGTGCTACTGTAGAAACATGGCGGTGCAACATGCATGGCGGCTCGCCTCACTTATAGTACTCCATTTCTACCAAGTGTGTTTTGTAATGGCATTTTTTATTAGCGTTTTTATATATATAATATAGTGGGCGTCCTGGGGAAATGCACCTGTTGGAAGACCAAGAAGAAGAAGAAGAAGAAGAAGTACTATAGAATAAAATGAATGAGAGCTTTAATTAATAACTTAAACATGTTTGTAGCTTCTGTTTCTTAATGAACCTCCTAGCATCAGTGGAGTCAGCAACTTGTTTGTGTGTTTCTGTAGAGTTAGCACATGTGTGGGAAGACCCCCCACCAGGCCCTGTGTGTGCCCTGTCCGGAGAGGGTGTGTGTGTGTGTGTGTGTGTGTGTGTGTGTGTGTGTGTGTGTGTGTGTGTGTGCATGTGTGTGTGTGTGTGTTTGTGTGAGAAGAAGAGAGAGAGAGTGTGTGTGTGAGTGTGTGTGTGTGTGTGTGTGTGTGTGTGTGTGTGTGTGTGTGTGTGTGTGTGTGTGTGTGTGTGTGAGAGAGAGCATGTGTGTGTGTGTGTGAGAGAGCATGTGTGTGTGTGTGTTTGTTTGTGTGTGTGTGTGTATGAGAGAGAAAATGTATGTGTGTGTGTGTGTGCGTTTGAATGTGTGTGTGTAGCGGTTTAGCGGGGGGGGGGGGGGGGGGGTCCATTCCTGAATAAATGTAAAGGTCTTCTTCTAAAGGAACCCGGGTGTCCAGCCCCACCGCTGACCTCTGACCTCTGGGGAAGTTATTGAAGCCTCTGGTTAAAGCTGACCAGTGAGTCCGGGCCGACCTGGGAAAGTGGCCCCATGTCAGGCAAGGGGTCACGCAAGAGAATAACAACGGGGTTTTAGGAGGTTTTTTTGGGGGGGTTCAGTATGTGTGTGTGTGTGTGTGAGAGAGAGAGAGAGTGAGAGAGTGTGTGTGAGTGTGTGTGTGTGTGTGTGTGTGTGTGTGTGTGTGTGTGTGTGTGTGTGTGTGTGTGTGTGTGTGTGTGTGTGTGTGTGAACCAATCCGAGTTGAAGACCATAGGATTGAGGAATTTTTTTTGGAAAGTCAGGACATTTTGGTAGGTTCTGACTTTGGGACAGGCCTTTTAAAGGGCTGTTTAAGGGTTAACACTAGGTTTTAATGTTCAGGTATGAATTAGGTTTATGTTAGGGTTAGTGTAAGGGTTGGGGTTAGGCCTTTACGTTCAATAGTAAGGGTTAGGGACTAGGGAATTCATTATGTCAATGAATGTCCTCACAAGTATAGCCATGCAAACGTGTGTGTGTGTGTGTGTGTGTGTGTGTGTGTGTGTGTGTGTGTGAGTGTGTCATATACAGTAGAGTAAAGAGTTTTGATAGTTAGGGTTAGTGTAAGGGGCTAGGGAATGCCTTAAGCCTAATGAATGTCCTCACAAGTAAAGCCGCACAAACGTGTGTGTGTGTGTGTGTCATAGAGTATAGAGTTTTGATCGTTAGGGTTAATGTAAAGGGCTAGGGAATGCATTATGTCTAATGAATGTCCTCACAAGTATAGCAGTACAATCGCGCGCGTGTGTGTGTGTGGGGTGTGTGTGTGTGTGTGTCATAGAGTATAGAGTTTTGATCGTTAGGGTTAGTGTAAGGGGCTAGGGAATGCCTTAAGCCTAATGAATGTCCTCACAAGTATAGCCGCACAAACGTGTGTGTGTGTGTGTGTGTGTGTGTGTGTGTGTGTGTGTGTGTGTGTGTGTGTGTGTGTGTGTGTGTGTGTGTGCCATAGAGTTAAGAAGTGTCCTTTAGAGGCCACAAGTGTGTGTCCCTGGATCTATTGTGAAGTGGTAGCAGGACAGAAGGGCTCACACAGACCAGCTCTAAACAATGTGCGGAGCCTTTTGTTTCCCCGACTCCTTTCTTCTCCGATCCTCCATCCCAATCTACCAGCTTCCTTTGTATTGATTTACCTCATTCAGAAGAGACCCTTTCCGCTGTGTTATTTGCTCTTTTTCTCGCTTTCACTCTCTCTCTCTCTCTCACACACACACACACGCACATACACGCACGCACACACACATACACCGGAGCACAAACAGAAACACACACAAGCACACACACACTTTCTCTCTCTCTCTCACACACACACACACACAGGAACACAAACACACACTCTCTCACACACACACACACACACACACTCTCACTCCCTCACACACACACACACTCTCACTCACTCTCTCACACAAACACAAACACACACACACACACTAAACCAACCCTATTCTGGTATTTTTCAGTGTGAGAGAATGCAGTGCCCTCCTCTTGACTGGATGCCTCTCATTAAAGACAGACTAATTGATGGAGAGTGTGATTAGTGTGACAATCGGGAGGAGGAAATCAATATGCTTGTTTTTTTTGTTCGTTTTTTTAGCCTAAAAGAGCCTCATCCATCCCAGGCAGGCAGGCAGGGCTAGATATATGGAAGAGGGGAGTGTGTGTGTGTGTGTGTGTGTGTGTGTGTGTGTGTGTGTGTGAGGGGGAACATATGTTGTATGTTTAGTGGCACCAAGATGCTCGCTGTCACTTACATAGACAAAAGATGAAAAATGTAGCCTTGAGAAAACCTTTTTTTTTTACTCAAGTTGTTTTTTTTCAATTCAGTTTTTTAGTTGTTAGGACACTTGTTGTGAGTAGTTTTAAAATTTAAAGAACACACTCATTTACACAATTAAGACCTGATAACATACTAGTGCAGTGTTCAAACTCCAGAAAAGCATCTTATACAAAATATATGTTTAGTAGCTACAAGAAGCTCGCTGTCTTTCAAATACAAAAGATGAAAAATGTAGCCTTAAGAAAACCTTTTTGTTATTCAGTTGACACTTGACTTTTTTTTCCCCAATTAACTTATTGACTGTTTAGTTGTTAGGAAACTTGTTGTGAGTCTATAATCGTTAAATGCACCCCCTCATTTATCCAATTGAGACCTTATTATTAGGTATGTAGAAATGTCAATAAGAAATGGGCAATGTTAAAACTCCAGTAAACCATCTTATACAACAAGGGCAAGTAGTGTTTGGTATGTATGTATAATTAGCGTACCTAGCAACATAATTAGCAACCTAACTTGCCTTCTAGGGTTTATTTTGGCCCTGCTCAACATCTGTACCATAGATAGTATATCAAATAAGTACTCACTATAACAGAAACATTTCAATGAAATACCTAAAGAACAATGTGATTTCATTAATGTTCCAATGTGTGTAATAATGGTTGTACAAAAAAATGTAGATGAAGAGCAAACCTTTGCATTGTAACTTTATTAAAAAATCATTTTTAACAAGTGGATGAATGCACCTGGATAGTCCTGAAAAACTCCTTATCACAGTCATTATTTTACCCCTCCATTCCTGTCGCAGGATTAACATTAGGAATCATGTGAAGTCTTTATCATGTTGTGTGTCTCCTTAAAGGTGGAGTCAGTGATTCTGGAGAACGCTTGTTGTCAAAATCACGTTTTGTCAAAATCAGTGAATATCTCCTCAAGATTTGCTACCTGTCTGCACTGTGTGTGCGCCGATAAAAAAAAATCCATTGTTAATACACAGCCTAGGCTCTGTAAACGGGCATGTTGCTTGCTACAGTGGGGGCCAATTTGTTACATACCCGTTGTTAACATACCAGTGATGTTGACAACAAGCATTCTCCACCTTTAAAGAAAAATAAATATTCTAAATAAAGATAATTTTTCTGGTAAATGTTCAAGATGTTTTCTGAGCGACTGGAGACGGGTCCCTGTCTTCCATCTTTCTCTTAGCTCTGTGTGTGTTGCCCCCTTGTGGTGAGGAGGGGGACTGTTTGGTGTCTGTTTTAGGCCCTTTTCGAGGCTGTTCTTGGGGGTCCCGTGGGGTGATTTGGGCCAGCAGAACGTCCACACTTTGCACCAGGACTGACTCTAGAAGCTTCTGTTCCTCTGAGTTGAATCGGCCCAAGACGTGACGCTCGACCGAGGTTCTGCCCGACGGACGACCGATACCCACACGCAGTCTGGGAATCTCCTGCAGAATACAATCACACACACATTTCAGTTTAGATGGATTTTGATTCAGAGTTTAAACTATTCTAAATGTTTTAAATGCAAGATTTCAGCAGCAAGCAAAAGTACATTTTATGACGGTCTCCTCTGTGTGTACATGCTTTGTTTGATGATGTTCTGACTGTGACTCTATTTCTATGTTCTATGTGTTGTTTTTAAATTCTTGTCTGAAACTGTGGAGCTGTGCTGCTGCCTGTGTTGGCCAGGACTCTCTTGTAAAATAGATTTTCAATCTCAATGAGACTTCTCCTGGTGAAATAAAAATAAATTAATAAATGTACTTTACCAAATGCCGCATTTTAATGTTTTTTTTACTATTTAATTCCGCCCCAATTCTAAAATTCTGAAATTTTAATGTATGTCTAGTTTAATTTGTTTCTTTCTATTATATGTCTGTTTTTGTGTGCAACATAATAATCTATGGAGAACGATATCTCACTTCCATGTGTGCCAAGTGTGTATTATGGTAGTGACAATAAAACTGATTCTGATTCAGAAAATACAGTGTATTTGGCATCTGCACATTACTTTGTTCTACATGAACATATACTTCTTCTCGATGTATTCTTCTATGTATGTGTCTTATATTGTACTATTCAAATGAGCATAAATGTTTTCATAAGTGCATACATTAATTTTGACATGTATAAAGACCATTTGATAATTGCATTGTTTCAATCAATCCTAGTGTTACTATTAAAAAGTGTTTCTCAGCTACTTACATCAGTCTGCAGACAGTCGACACAGGAGCGGACTCCATTATGACCTCTGTGAAGAAGAAGAAGAAGTTAGTTCTGCATTTTCTTAGTATGATCATAAACAACGGTGAAAGTTTTCTCTTGCACATTTATCTATCTTTCTACGGCTATACTAGTAGCTACTATATTTCTATAATTTTTTCTTGATTATAATTTTTTCATGGTAAATGGACTCGACTTATATAGCGCTTTTTAGTCAATTTTCTCAGCCCCAAAGCACTTTACAAATTCTTACCACATTCACCCATTCATACACACGCATACACTGATGGAACTATGAACCAAACCGACCTGGCGCTCCCTCCCAGCTTGATGGCGATCTTCCCCAGAGGTTTGTCCAGCTCATCGTGGACCAGCAGAATGTCTTCAGGACGGATGCCGTATTTACCAGCTGCAGAGAACAGACAGCGTACTGTTATAGGTGCACTATGTACAGTTACTTTGGGTGTTTCATAGAAGGGACATTTCTTTAAGGTATATTCTCATAACTCACTGAATAAACACACTTTCCTCACAGGAAAATGTGATCCCTTGAACACTGTTTGAAGTTAGAAAGCTTCCTGAAAAGTTACTGTTTCACTGTTGTTGTTTACAGCAGCAGGGCCCACAGTTTGGTTTACAAACATATTCTAGTCTTACGTTTGGTTCCAGGTTCCTCAAAATAATTAGATTTATGATGATAGAATTATTCAATACTAAGAATTTTATGTAGAGTAAATATGTTTAGTAAACTTACTGCAGGCTTCTCTGAAACTGCAGAGTGCAAGTCAGTTGAATTGTGACCCACCAAATGAATAACTACTGCCGGTTGCGAATTTGTGTGTACAAAAATCTTAATGATTTTCAGAGATCAATTGAGGGATGAACCTCTTTTGCAATGATGTAGAGTCAAACAAATGCAAAACAAAAACAACGGTAACAGAGCAAATACACATGAATAACACAACACACATCAAGCTACAGCTCCGGAACTCTGTATTTTTCTTCAATCTTCATCTCTACATAAATCGAAATTGCTCTTAATGACAACAAATGTATTGTAATTTGGTAGAAATGTTGTCAGTAGTTTATATTATAAAACCAAAATGTTTATTTTACTCAAACATTATGCCTATAAATAGTAAAACGAGAGACACTGAACATTTGGAGTGGTCTCCCACGGCTGTATATTTCCTGACCTGCTTTAGCGACCGAGACCCCGTTGATGTTCATGAGCAGCTTTGGCCGGAGCAGAACCACGTGTGTGTGTTCCACCTCCGACACGATGACCTCACCGGACACATGCTTGTCTCCACGCCAACGGTCGCTAACGCCGAGTCGGGAGGCGAGAGCTCCGAGCACCGCCATTCCAACGCTGTGTCTGGTCCCCTCCATCCCCGGGTTACCCAGACCCACAACCTGGAACACACACACACAGTATGAACACACACACACACAGAATACGCGCACACACACAGTATGAACACACACACACACACACACACACACACACATAGTATGAGCACACACACACACACACTTAGTATGAGCACACACACACACACACACACACACACGAATACACACACACACACGAATACACACACACACACCGTTTAATGATTGAATCAACATTTTGACCGAATTTTTTTTGTTTATCTGAATGACAGAATTAGTCGCCACAGCTGTTGTTGTTTGAAATTCTTAGTATACTATGAAGTATGAAGTATAGGCTAGAACTCAAATGTGGAAGTTTTCATTACATATGAATGATAAGTTATATCAACAAAAGATAATTAGTTGACTCAAATGCAGACAGTTCTTCTTTCAAACTCAACAATAGCTTTACTTTTAGCCTCAAAACACACACACACACAGTCACACACACACAGTCACACACACACACACACACACACACACACACACACACACACACACACGCAACACATAAAGCCGCAGCCTTGCACTGATGGTACTGATGCACTGGCTGTTAACAGAAACACTATAGAATACATTGTATTAGACTCTCTGGCCGCTCACACACAGTAAACACTGTGTTCTAACTCTACACACGCTGAGCTTCTATTTGAGTTAAATAGGACGGAGTGGAAAAGTCTTAAGTTAATTGAACTTGAAGTCAACTAAGGAACTACATTGAAGTGGAAAACGTTGTTCAAAAGGCAACATAATGCAACATGATACATATTACAATGTTTAGTAAAAATTATATCTAATAATGTTTGTTCAGTGTGTTTTCAGTCTTCATCAAATCCATTGTGAGTAAACTGGCTGGACAAACTGGTAAAGGACAACATTAACTCCACTGTAAAATCTCCCAATTTAATGTAGTTTTGCTAAGTAACAACCATATGATTGAAGCTGTACAGTATCAATATTTCATTTTTTTTATACATAACCACCTCATATTGCAGTGCACTCATTGGAATTACATATATGCTGAATTGAAGAATGGTATCTACTGATTCAGGAAATGGATTAACAAGTATAGTATTGGATTTTAACTTTGTCCAATCAGTGAAACAACACTAAAGGCTCAGAGATTTTGAATGGAGTCTGGTATGTTCGAACCTATTACTGTACAATTTCTATTGTTCGAAACTAAATCAATAAGCATTTGAATTGTATTTGGTGAGGTTAAACAGGCACTTATTTGAAATAAATTAACGCCGAATTTAAGAGTAGGTTGGACTGATTCAGAAAATGTATTTGAACTTCTATTATTGGATTGACACTATTATCTAATCAGCGAAAACTTACTGCATTACAATATCACATATTTGTAAATAGTGTTTTGAGAGTGATTACTCTCTTTGTAATCAAACCTATGCCGAATTAAAGAGTGTGTTATACTGATCCATGACATGTATAGAAAGTGAAATAATCTGATTGATATTTCGTAAAATAATCAAAACAAAACATTAAATCATCATATATTTGAATGGAGTCCGGTGCGAGGTCGGAACACTTACCAGCCTACGGCGGCCTTGTGTGTGCATTTCTGCTTCTACGCCCATCGCTGGTGTAAACACTTCACTCAGCAGAACGCGGTTTATCACTCTTGTTATTACACGTCTCATCGTGACAAAGTTCAACAGCTTTTTAAAAAGCAGCGACAGATAACGAAAGAACATTTATTTTGAAAGTTTATGAATAGACCATTCCCTGCGTGATCCTTACGTCATTGGACTGAATTGTCAAAACTACCACATACTACTGACTACGTTCAAAACACTGGGTTAAATTGAACAGGTTAAATTGATATTTTAGGCAATATTAGCGATATTGTATTGTAAAGTCTCATGTAAGGTTACAGTATGCCGGTTGTCCTCATGTCATTCCCGTTTCACACAAGCCAACAAGTGTAAAAAAGATAAAATTAATGAAAAGGTTTTTGTATGTATGTTTGGCAACACCGCCATCTACCTCGGAGGCTAAGAAATACAGCAGGCTATAAAATACACAGGGAAAATATAAATAAATAGGCTATCTAAAATATATTTTCAGAGTAAATAAATACTTAGCCTCCTTGACATTGTTGATATTGTATGCTACTTGTTGCTGCAAATATTTATACACATGATGTATTTCTATTGCATTTATTTATGCAAATTAAATGAAGGCTACAAACAGTATTACAAAGCCTATTACTGATTTACACAGGATATTATATTAACACATGTTAGGCTAAGTATTTCTACCACAAATATGTAAACGTATTATGTGTTTTGAATGCAAATATTTAAAAATATTGAACACTCTTTAACATATTTCTGATGTGAATACTTCATATCATATTCTAATTATCTCCATTTCTTTGTTGTGTATATATTGTATTATAATGTACACATTTGTATACTATCATTCTTATATTACTATTATTGTAGTATTTTTTATTTGTTAGTCAATAGTATAAGGCAGATATTCATTTTACACGTTACTACTTATTTCTCCTGCCTAAAAAAATAATATGTTCAAATCTTTTAATTTTTTTTTGCACATTAACTGATCACCTCATTAATTCAACTGCAGGTTTTACTTTGTATCTCTGTGTCTGGGACAAATCAAAAACCTTGAACCTTGAACAAAAAGCCTTGCTGAATTGCAGAGTACGATATGTTCAGTGGTCTATGGTCGCACCCAGTCATCACCACACCTGAATGTTCCTGATTAACACACCTGTAGCTAATCAAGAGCCTTCAGTGAAACCAGTTGTGGTAATAAATCACTTTGTGGACTGCAAAATAAGGTAAAAATCATATCAACATATTTTTTTTTATAGAAAAGATACAGCCTGTTTTTCATTCAATAAATGCAATGTACTGCTCTTAAAAATGTGTTTTCAGCATGATTTTACGAGGAAAATTTATCGTAAATCAGACCATTAACAACATGTGAAAAAATCTATACGGACGCAAACAGACAAGGTTTAGTCAAATAAATAACTAAATGTTAATGTTGGACCTTTTATTTTTACTATAGTATGAAAGAAGAAATGCAATGGAAGCAAAATCTCAAAATTGACTATAGTGCTTGAAAAATTATAATTTTGCCTGCAGTGTCTCACCATAACTTACCCATATTTTATATTTTATCTGAAAATGAATTTTAAGGCTTGAGTCAGTGATGGTAACTGTCCTGAATTATCCAACATTAAGTTGCTATGAGGAACTTTTAAATATTTCTGAAATAGTCAAATTTTTCCTCTGCAAACGAGACCATCAGTGCAAAGAATGCTATTTTTATATAGTTTTTCTTAATGCCTTTGTCATGGGTATACGCTCACCCAGGAACAACAGCTGGCGTAGTAAAAACACTATTGCATTTGCTAGAATTAACACAAACTGAAACTTCCTCTGAGCACCTTTTTAAAGAAAGACAAAAAAAAAAAAATTTTCAAATGTATTTTATTTTGAAACATTTTCTATTTGACCCAGAAGTCCTTTAAACTGATCACTGGTCTTGAGTTGGGGCGCAGGGAACAGCATCGGCTACTGGCTGACATCTCTCGACCACTGCGTTTATTTCCCCGATACTCGCGCCATCGTAAGTCCCAGTGATGTACGTCCAGTGCGTGTCTCCGTTGTGATTGGTCCTGCTCAGCCTGCCCGTATAAGGAATATCCGCGGTCATTTTCCGCCCGTCCATCCGCACGGCACACGAATGGTTCGGTGGCACCACTAGCTTAACGGATATCGAGTGACTGATCGTTTCCACCATCGTCGTGCCCTCGGAGAACGTCACCGTATGTTCCTCGGTGAAATCTACGGTTCCCGGGCCTAAAAGGGGAACCTTCGCTTTCATCGTGGACACGGAACCGTTGCGGGTTTCTCTACCGGTGCTCCAAGTCTTCTCCATTGACGTGGTTTTCTCCAACGTCACCGTTTTTTCAACATCCTTACACTCAAGATTGGTCACTTTTGAGATTTTCAAAGCTTCCGGAGGTTGGTTAAACAGCTCCATTTGATCGATAAGGTACTCGACGTGGGATATGTGCTGAGTGTAGCTGTCTCGGTTGATAGCTAGAACCTGGTACTTCTTATACCAGTATTCGTCGCCCTCATAGGGAAGGAAAAATGCCTCATGTTGGGCCACAACTTTGCCCAAACCGTACTTATTCTTACCGACGTATATCTCCGAATTCGGGCAGGTTTTGATCGAGTACTGGGGGACCGCTCCATAGGACTCTTCCACCCACTGGATGAACTCAAATTGATCTACGTTTACGAGCATTTCGAATGTACTAGATGCGTATTCGTTGTCAGCGTAAGGATAGTGGCATACGTTCCCCTTGCTAGGAGTGTAGTAACCGGATTCGCAGTTGACTTTGCAAACGTAGTCGTTGCGTTCGGTGTAGCCGTTGTAGATTGCTACAGCACCGTTAGGGAGGGACCCGCCCCATTTGACCCACTTGAGGTTTGTGTGTTCCTCATACATAGGGTTGGAGTTTGAGCTGGTTACGGGGATGTCTCTGATTTTTGGAGCTCTGACGAGATCGCGAGATGGGACAATGTCTTTCAGTGATGGGTTCAGCCATGGCTCTAAAGGAAAAAGACAAAGAGAAAATAGAGATTTTGTTTACAGTTTAAAAGTCTGACAGATCAAATAATACGTAGAAAATTCAAATGTTTTGAAGTTGAAAAGGTTGTTTTAAGAAAATATAAAAATCGTATATCTTTCGTAAAATATTTGATTGCATAACATGTAATACTGCAGGCATTTATGGAAATATATTAATCACAACAATGTATAATTTAAAAATCTGGAACATTTGGAACATTTCAATTGGTTTCCAAATAGATTTTTTTTTTTACAAACTTCAATTTCGTCTTGTGGTCTGGAAAAAAACATTTCTGTCCTGGTTTGCATTAAAATAAAATATATATTCATCTCAATTTCGTTGGTTCAACACTTTAAAACCTGGCACATCAAATTATATTCAAAATAATAAACAGCACTATGAACTTACTGTATGTCTTGTAGAGCAATTTATTGACTATGATGTATTATGATACAGTGATGAAAAATTTAAAAATAAATTTCAAAGAAATGTAGGTTAATAATTGACTGTATAATATAATGTGAAACACCCAGTATCTTCTGTGACTCACTGTGTAAGTCCTCTCCTTCCTTTAAGACGTAGAGTAGAGACTGCAGCGCCGGGCTGCAGAGCTGCAACACGCACAAGACGACAACACACCACCTCATCTACACACACACACACACACACACACACACACACACACACACACACACACACAGGGGGACACAAGAGCATAGAATAATTTTTTTTAAAGAAAAAAATATATATTCTTTTTTCTCTTGGTTTTTATTTATCTTTTATGAATATTATTTCCATTGAATGTTTGCACAAAATAAATTGTAGGATGCTGTGAATGTGAACAACAACAGTAGGATGATAATCTATTTTTGCTTCTACAATAAAGTATATAAAAAAAGAATCAAATATATCTGTATTGTTCATTGTAATGAAGATGTGTCTTTGGCTCACCAACCAAACCAGACATAACACAACACAATGCATTAACAGAGTCTAAAACAACAAGATTTAACAAACTTTAAATGTAATTACTTTTTTTATAAAAAGCATGGGAATTTAGTTTGATGCAAAATAAGTAGTAAGTAGTAAGCAAAGATAACAACTCATCAAAGCTACAAAAAGGTTTGTAGTAATTAAATTGAGTGTGGTCCTTTGGAAGCTGATTGGCAATATTTGTATCAACCAATAATAACAATCTTAGGGAAACTATTAACAATGGAAGCAGAGACTCGTTAAATTCCTTCCCTAACTCTAACCTGGATGTCAAGACCGACTTTTAGGAGATTAATAAACTTGTTAACACACATGATTGACATTAGTTTTATGTTTATGTTGAGTTAAATTTAAGAGATTACAATCAGTGTTTCCTGGGAAAATAACCTCTAAACTAGATGTCCATTCCATTCTTGCATTAATTTATTCATTGCATAACTGGAGAAGCTTGCTCTGTTGTATAAACGTGCATTCAAGGGTGTCAGATTATTATTTTATAAGCAGCCAGTATTACTGAATGCAGCATGTTCCAAATGATATCAAAATATTTTACATGTATTTATTATTGATTCTGATTGTCGATCAATTCCATAAACTGTATAGGAAAATCTGAACCGAGTGAAATGCTGCATCATGTCTTTGATAATCAGGTAAAAGCCCGACATTAGCCTTTCATTGTTGATACATAGGCAAGACAACTCTTTTTCTTTATCACATTTCGTTCACAAAGGCAACTCAAAATGCTTCACATTAAAACAACAATCAAACAACATATATATATACAGTTGAATAAAAAACAATTTAGACAGCTACATTCTAGGGTTGAACAGGCGATATATAGAATCAGTTTTTACCTTGACAGATCCGTCCTCCTGCAGTGACGCTGTCTGAAGTCGCTGCTGAGTTTTAAAACCTCGCTGTAGACTTATTGCCCGCCATAAAGTATTTCCTTGACATTGACCTACTGTGTGCAACTTTCTGCACGCTCAGTTTACCTAAAAGCAGAAAAATAACCACATATGGAGCTTCAGAAATGAAATATTCTCAGTTAAGAGCTTTAAGTTGTATCAAAACATTTTTATCCCTTCATTAACCCTTTGTCATATACTGTATCTAAGGTGCTTCATTCATATTGCACTTTTTAATTTTAAATTTTAAGGGCCCAACCACTGAATAGGTCCTATTTTATTTGCTGTTTTTCACTTTGTTTAGTTTTTTTCTCTTTTGCTTAGTCTTAATTTGTTACTATCTTTTCTATATACTGTACTATAAAATAAGTACATTTAATTTTGCCCCTTTTCGATGTTTTTGCTTCTATATTTCAATTTATTTATTTACTTTTTTATTTTATTTTTCATTATTTTTATTTTCTTTACAAATGGTCAAGTAAAACCAGGTGTATGGCTGTGTCATTCTATCATTACAATCTATGGAATGCATTTTGAGAATGAATAAAAAACATTTATTTAAACAAAAACAATTAAGAGAATATTCATACATATAGGGTCTAAATATAAAACATATATACTATAAAAGGTCTAAGGATTAACTTGATCATTGTTTCTGTTATTGTCTTGATTTGAATTTTTTAATTTTATTTTACTGTAGCCTATATACTAAAACTCAGGAGTGAATGAGTTGCTAATCTAAATCTAAAACGTAAAAAGTCTGATAAGCCATTTAGCTTCAGACTTTTGCTTTTTGGTCGATGGGATTTGTTTAATGCCAATGTTTTCTTTTATATTTCATGTCCAAGTGCAATTTATTTTCATTATTTGCTTCCCTTTGGAAAAATTACGCAAAAAACAAAATAGATACAAACCTTAAATTGTATTTATTTATTTTATACATCATATATACAAAATAAATGTCTTGTCATTTTTACATAACCCCTGACCAACCTATTAAACTAACTTATTATCATTTAGTTATGCAAGTTTGGTTGGCATAGGCTACATGTCCAGATGATTATCTTTTAGGGTCTTCGGTCTTATTTTTTGTCTCAATAGCCAGTTGACTTTATGCCAAAGCAAAAACAAGTTATTGATACTCAAGGTTAAGGTGAAGGCTATCGAACTGTGTGTGTGTGTGTGTGTGTGTCCTAGAAAAACAACATCTATCCGCAGCTGTGAAGGAGTGTAAAAACAGTATTTCTGCTGATAATGATAACAGGACTCTTTATTGATCCGTGCTTACACACACACACACACACACACACACACACACACACACACACACACACACACCCTCCATTCTTTGCTGTGTAGACTATAGTTGAAAGTGCTTCATAAATACATTTGTCCTGGATTTTTAAGGTCCCGTATCTGGATGGCATGATCATGATGTCCAAAGTGCATTGGTGGCGCTCTTGCGTTCTCAATTGATGCCTAGATACTGTAGATAAGACTAAAGAACACAGTGATTAGATCCCCCCCTCTGTAAATACTGGTCCATTGATTAAGAAGGGGCCTTATATAGTTACGTAATGTCGCCTGGTGCCAAGATTAGAGTAGACTAGAGGGGAATTGGCTTAAAGCGGACAAGAGGCGCTATCATTGAAAAATCGCTGATGTAATGGACATCTGCGTGCGACCTTGAGACAGAAAGTTATTATCAATTTATTTAGCCTATTTCAGACGGACTGAGGACTCTGTGTGCGGGGTGGGGGGTGGGGGGGGTGTGTGTGTGTGTGTGTGTGTGTGTGTCTGTGTGAGAGGTAATAGTGTCTTTGAGTGTGTGTGTGTGTGTGTGTGTGTGTGTGTGTGTGTGTGCATGTGTCTGTGTGTGTGTGTGCGTGTGTGTGTGTGTGTGTGTGTGTGTGTGTGTGTGTGTGTGTGTGTGTGTGTGTGTGTTTTGAAACGAGGCTATTTCGGACTGAGTGGGGACTGTGTGTGTGTGTGTGTGTGTGAAACAAGGCTGTGTAAAGGTCGCTTACACAGACAAATCTGCACTGTCACTGCCTTCAGCTGACTGTGAATGCTTGCAAAGAACCATGCAAAGATTTAATATATTGTGTTCATTATATAGTGTTTTATTCAGATGTATATAGTGAGTGAGACAGGCACTGATTCAGTCTCATTCACAGTAAATGTATTTATCCTCTTTGGACCTCATGTTTTAACACAATTGAAAATAGTTGGCTGTGACACAAGGCAGGCAAAGACTCATACAAATCTCTACTGTTTGATTTGCACTGTAGATGGCAAGGCAAGTTTATTTACAGTATGTAGCACAATTCAGACACAAGGCCATTCAAAGTGCTTTACAGGGGCAAGATTAGAATACATAATACACATTTGAAAAGCGAATGAATGGAAATAAAACATTTAAAAGCTAATGAATAGAAATTGAACATTTATATACAATAAAATTGCAGGTTAAAATGGAAACAGAAAAGTCTTCAGATTTGACTTAAAGGAGCTGAGAGTTGCAGCAGACCTCAAGTTTTCTGGGAGTTTGTTCCAGATATGTGGAGCATAAAAACTGAAAGCTGCTTCTCCGTAGAAGGAAATAATTACTCCATTCAAAATGTCAAAACTAAATGTTGTGTATGGGAAAGGGAACAGTATTTCCTGTCTGTATTGACTTAATGAATTAATAGCGTTCACAGATGCGCTAATAACAAGTACAGCTTGTCTCTGTATTGGACGATTCATCTGTATAGGACCCAAGCATCAAGTGGTGCGAAGGCCCTATTGTAATCGCAAGAGTTTTTTTTTAATTATTATTATTATTAGAATTAAATGCACTTTTGTGAAAAGGTATAGGCTACAATGAAATGTAAAATGAACATAAAGTCAACGTTTTAAGTATAATTATTTTGATTGCCTTCCTTGGCTTTTGAGGATTAACCTTTCATACAAACAGAATAAACAATGAAATGTATAAAAAAAAAGTGTGACAAAAACAATGACTATACCTTTCAGAACGTCAAACTATTATAATAATAATAATAATAATAATAATAATAATAATAATAATAATATATTCAATTTATATAGCGCCTTTCTCACACTCAAAGCGCTTTACATAGGAGCACAACAGTAAACAAACAAAAGGAAAATGTAAAGTAGATGGGGCTTAGGTTGGTGGGTGATCTAAGGGTAGGCAGAGGAGAAGAGATGGGTCTTGAGGTGGGACTGGAAGATGGTGAGGGACTATATAATAACTCAGCGCGCATTGTTATTTATTGTTATATTTATTTATTTCATGTTTTATCTGAAAAAAATTGTTATTTCTGCTACAAGATAAATGTATTGAGGAAAATATTACAATATTTCATCTGAACTGTATTTTATGAAAAGTTAAGTTTCTGGAAAAAAAATAAGCAAAAACTCCAAACTGTACTTGAGTTTATCACTGAGTAAATGTACCTTATTGCTCTGGTGTTGGTGCATGTTGTGATTATGAATTTATTAATGATAAATATTCATTTATTTCATGTACCTTTTTAAAGAGGTTTTGAAGAGAAAGGAAGTGATGACAAAGTTAGTGACCACATGATTTTATTTTCAAAATGCAAAGTTCTTATATGGTAGTATATTTTTCACTTTTATTTTGCTTCCAATATCACAAACATCGAATGCTTTTCAAATGTATCTGTTTGGGTTGTTTTTCGTCAGTCTTTCAGGGGCAAGGCTTGGCATTGTATGACAATATTTAACTACCATATGATTTTATTTTCAACATGCAGAGCTCTTCTTTTACACACCAGCTGTCATGAAAGATATTTTCCATTTCTTTTTAATTATTTTTTATTGTGACATATTTGCTTTAAATATCACATACATCGAATCCTTTTTAAATTTGTCTTTCTGTGTGTTTTTTCAGTCAGAATTTTAAGGGCAGGGCTGTGCATCGTCCACCGGTTTACATCTATCCACAACGGCCCGAACTTCTCCGATCTGAACTCCATCGTACGTCCCAAATATGGACGTCCACTGGGTTTCTCCGTTGCGATACGTGCGACTAAGTCTCGCCGAATATGGGATATCTGCCTTGATCTTACGCCCTTCCATACGCACTGTGCACGAGTGGTTTGGCGGAACTGTGAGCTCAACGGACACGGAATGACTAAGCGATTCTACCACAGTTGTTCCCCTGTTAAATTGCAATGTCTTCTCGCCACCCAACTCAATACCACCTGAGCCTATGAAGGGGATTTTAGCTGTGATGCTACCTGTAATACCCAGCATTGTAGCTCTGCCAATATTCCACGTAGTTTCAACTTCGGAGATTTTCGAGATGGTAACTGTCTTCTGTATTGACTGGCATTCGTTGTTGGTGACCCCTGAAATACGCATGGTCTCGGGAGGATATTGGAAAATCGCAACCTCATCTATATCATACTTAACATCGCTAATTTGCTGTGTGTATGCGTCTCTGTTGATGGTAAGAACTTGGTAGCTCTTGTACCAATACTCATCTCCCTCCCAGGGCAAGAAAAACGCCTCAAACTGGGGCACTACCTTCCCAAGACCATATTTATTCTTGCCGACGTAAATGCCAACGCCCGGGCACGTGCGGACGGAATACTTGGGCACAGAACCGCGGGAACCTTCCTGCCATTCTAGGAATTCGAAATTGTCTTTGTTGGTCAAGATCTCGAATTCGGGAGCGTAGTATTCTTGGTCTCCGTAAGGGTAGCGGCAGTAAGGGCCTAAACTAGGGGTGTAGAAACCGGCCTCGCATTTGTACTTGCACACGTAGTCTGTGCGTTCGGTGTAGCCGTTGTAAATGCCCACGGCTCCGTTGGGAAGATTGCCGGCCCATGTAAGCCACTGGAGGTTTACGTTGTCACCGAATATGGAAGAGAGGGGAATATCCTGCTGCTGTTCCAAGTCAGAAGGATTTAAAGGGCCAGACACGTCATTATTGGTGGGAGCAGGGACAATGTCCTCCAAGGCTGGGTTCAGTAAGGAGACTGTGGGAAGAGATGGATGAAAAGGGTTAAAAAATATATGTTATTTTTTTTACATGTATTTTTTCAAGGCGTATTTTTTGTGTCAACTTTTCTTTTACTCTTTACATTGTCTATTATTTTATTTTGCATCCATACTGGTGCTTTTGTTATTGCACTATCCTCTGTTGCTGCTTTAACACTGAAAACATCTCCACTGTGGGACTAATCAAAGACTGTGAAAAACAGATGGACAGAAAGGTTGCAGATTAAAGGTGCACTATGTAACTTTGGGTGTGACAGAGAAGGGAACTTTTTCTAAGGTATATTCTCAAAACTGAATAAACAAACTACTTCCCTATTTAGTATGCCAAAAAAAGATTTAGGATGTCCCAATACATGCACGTCAATTGCAGTGTGCTGAAAATACATAAATGCCCCACTAACTCCAATAGCATGTTGGAGAATTCGTCTTTATTCTTGACATTTCTCAAAACAATGAAAAAAAAACTTCCTTATCTGATCTTTTTCTCTCCTTTGGCCCTAAAAATCTTCTGCACTTTAGTATGTAGTGTAGTAAAAAGAAAAAGTATGTGATTTGGAACACAGGGAAAATTAATTGTTTTCACCTTTTCTGTGCTTTGAGCTTTTCTTGACGATGTCTTGCAGACCGGCTGAGGCCAGAGCCAGCAGCACCGACAGCAGCAGCACACACAGCTTCATCTGAGAGGAAACACAATAACAACATGGTGTCAGGCAACATATACTTTAAAATTCACATGACAGAATAATGAAACAAAAAAATAATAATTCTGATTTGACTGGTAAAAACTTTTTTGCATACATTTTTCAAATCTTTTTTAACACCATTTGTTTGCTGCATTGCATCCAACTACATATTTTACTGGTGTATTTGAGAAATAAATAATTAAATCCAAGATATTTTATATTCATACAATGTATAATCATAATCATAATTTACGTATGAGAAGTTGTTTTTATCTCAGTGGGTTTAAGCTGACTTAACTGACATGCAATTACTATATTTTTTTAAATTAAATTCTTCTTTTAATGATTTATTATTTAAGTTCAATTAAATAATTTTCAAGTGGATAAAGCATGTAGCATGTTGCACATTTGAGTATAATTAACAATAATTGATTATTTTTTGTTATTAAATAAATCATTTCAAGTAGCCACATCTCATGGAATTCACATTGTGAACATTTTCTCCAGGAGACATTTGATTTTAATACACTTTTACAAAACAAAAATTACAAAAATAACACAATTATGCAAGCATAGAGCCATGACCAACAACTCATTTTAATTATTGATTGCTTGATCATGGTTATAAGAGATTGCAATAAGACTGACAGACAGCACTCACCTTTGCAGTTGCTCCCCACTGACTCTCCACAGCCCGGAGCTTCAGGTTTATATCTCCACCTTTATGACTCAACCATAAAACTCTCACTGTGTCAACGATCAATAATACTAAAGTGGTGCAGGGTTTATGCTGAGGTTATATTCAGTATATTCAGTTAGTTTCTGGTAGTACTATAGTTGTTTTTATGGAGTATAAGAGAAGGGGTTAAAAAAAGGAACAAATTAAACTTTCACTATATGTCTGGAAATGTTCAATAATACTAAAGTGGTGCAGGGTTTAACAGCTGAGTAGAACTAATGGGATTTAATCCACTATGTTTGCCCTAATATAGTTGTTTTATGGGGTATTTGGTTCTTGTATTAGGGCCACAGCAAGGGTAAAAAAAAACTCTGTCTGACAATGATCAACCATACTTAAGTGGTGCAGTGGGTTTATTAACAGCGGTGGAGGACGACTAACATGGGATTCCCTATGCCCATAAAGTTACTTCCTGGTAATAATATAGTAGTTTTCACAGAGTATTTGGTCCTTGGGAGAAAAAATATATCATTTAAATGCCGAAAATAAAGTTAGCAGTTCAAAACTGCAGTAAAGATATTGACCGGGATCAATAGCGCAAAAGCAAAATGTTATTCAACCACAAACACAAACGATGCTTCTTTGTTTTCGTCTTGAGGCAGACAATGGGCTCCAACCTTATTTTACTGAAAGCAGACGTCCTCTAAGCTGGATGCATGTGTATACTGTACATACACATCTGTATGCATCTGTAAAAAGCTAAGAAGCGCATTCAGCCAAAATTGGTAAATGCATTTCCTACAAGTGTAAAGGGTTTAGTGTTTACTCAAAATCAGTCAATATCTTCTCAAGATCCACAACCTATCAGTATTATATGTGCACTGGAAAAATGCGCAGTGTTAATACACAGCCTAGGCTCTGTAATGTGGCATGGTGCACCTTCCTCTGTGATTTACACCAACCCAGCTGTTGTTCACACTGATCCTACGGCCTATTATAAAATCAGCACAGACATGTTTGTACTAGTTTATCATCTCAAATCTTATCCAGGATTATTAAGGAGTAAAATAACTGTGTGATAAGGCAGTGAAGCTATCAGTTAGCTCTGCCCATATAACTATTGTGTATTATGTAACAATGGCCTTGACTGTATCACCAATTACAGTTTGCATGTCAAATGTGTTCTCCCAAACATTATCTCATACTGGAGTGGGAGAATGTCCTAGAGGAGAGAGGGGCCTCCCAGTAACCACGAGGTCTCTGGTTCCTCCTCCCAGTAACCATGAGGTCTCTGGTTCCTCCCAGTAACCATGAGGTCTCTGGTTCCTCCTCCCAGTAACCATTAGGTCTCTGGTTCCTCCCAGTAACCATGAGGTCTCTGGTTGGATCCCTAGCACCGGACAGGAGGGTGTTAGTTGTAAACTAGTGGTGGCTGCTATTACAGCTGCGGTGCCCACCATCTCTACCATTGTGTCCTTGAGCAAGACACTTAACCCCAAACTGCTCCAGGGGTGCTGTACTATGGCTGACAATGCGCAAGGACCCCCTCTGGAGTTATCCTGATAAAAGACACACTTCAATGTAGCAATTGACTAATAAAGTAACTTAACTTAATACACTTTGATAAAATCTGAATCTCCTCACACGAACAAAATAGATTTAATCACACAAGTTGAGTGTGCTATTCCTTTGTCATCATTTTCATACTTTAATTTAGTGATACAAGCTCTTTATAATCTGTCTTTATTTTCTGTCTGTAAAAAAAAAAAAAAAAAAAAATAACTTACACTTGTAATTGGTCAAAAAGTCAAAACGGCAACTCTATTTATACTGCACGTTTCAAACACAGAGGCCATAAATAAACTCAATACATTTTATTTAGACAGAAAATAATGGGTAATGCAATGTTTTATTCAGTTGATTAAAGTTAAATGTATTATGCTTGATAATTGCTGCACTGCTCTAAACTAAGGAAGTGGCATGGTATGTACAGTGTGTGGGGAACATGTTAGTGATCTTTTACCGCCACCTGCTGGACATTTTGTATATTTCAGCTCTGGGTTTATTTCATTGAGCTTTTTAAGAGAATGATTCCTTTCACTGAATGTGATCTGGGGAATATTTACCTTTCAGGGAGATTGAGATTTAATATATTTTGTTTATAATGAGATCACTTCCGTCAAAAATCACTAAATAAATAAATAAAAATTAAGGAATATACAGAAGTGTTTAAGTCATCCATCCGTCGTTCAGTTCATATACAAAACATATTAGATCACATCATCATCTCTACATTATTATCCTGTTATCTATAGAGAAAAAAAATCGAATTAATTTTTAATCACTGGAGGAAATAAAATGTAGGCCTACGATTCCGTATGGAGAATGAACTTTATTTTTGTATGTAAGCAGCAGAACCTGCTTATGTTTGTTTATCTATCTATCTATCTATCTATCTATCTATCTATCTATCTATCTATCTATCTATCTATCTATCTATCTATCTATCTATCTATCTATCTATCTATCTATCTATCTATCTATCTCTCGCTCTCTCTCTTTGTTGTTGTTGCATGAATACAGGTTTGACAGGTTTAGATTTATTTATAGAGTTAGGTAAGACGATTAACTTTCACTTGCATCTTCAACTTCTAATGGCGCAGAACGAAAAATCAGGTGAGTAAACTGAACCAAACTAGATTTAAACGCGCTGCAGGTTTTCAGAAGCTGTTGGTGGAACGTCAAACTTGTTGTTTTAGTGACACTAGTTCAATTAAAGTATAATATTAATAACTACTATCAAACTATTAAACTATTGATCGGTTGGGCCGCACCTAGTCTACAAGGAAGCTTGTACATTTAAAAAAAAAAAAGGCAATAACAAATTCATAACTGAAAAGGAAGTTTTAAATGATATTCCTCACTCAATACTCTTTTGCATTGTGATTAATCAGATCATATAGTGTGTACATTAACACCAGGCTACAGTATTTTGGACAAGCACTTTTGGAAATGATTGACGTGTGTGTGTGTGTGTGTGTGTGTGTGTGTGTGTGTGTGTGTGTGTGTGTGTGTGTGTGTGTGTGTGTGTGTGTGTGTGTGTGTGTGTGTGTGTGTGTGTGTGTGTGTGTGTGTGTGTGTGTGTGTGTGTGTGTGTGTGTGTGTGATCGTTGTGCATGCAAGTAGGCCTATGTTTGTGAGAAAGAATTTGAGTTTTAGACCTCAGGAGTGTTGACATTTTCAGAAAGCGAGGTAATGTTGTCCGGTTCTCACTTTGGGACAGGCCTTTTATTTAGGTTAGGTTAGGGTAAGTTTAAGGGTTAGGCAATTAGTGCTAATTTTCATGGTTAGGGCTAGGGAATGTATTATGTCAATGGGTGTCCTCACAAGTATAGGTGTACTAGAGTGTGTGTGTGTGTGTGTGTGTGTTTCGTGCGTGTATTGCTAATGTGGTGGGGACATTTATCTGTTTAAACACTGATATTGTGGGGACCTAAGCTTTTTAGTATTGTGTAGATTAACAGCAGCTATTTTGGACGAGCACTTTTGGAACTTTTGACGTGTTTGTGTGTGTGTGTGTGTGTGTGTGTGTGTGTGTGTGTGTGTGTGTGTGTGTGTGGGCGCGTTGTGCGTGCAAGTAGGCCTATGTTTGTGAGAAAGAATTTGAGTTTTAGACCTCAGGAGTGATGACATTTTCAGAAAGTGAGGTAATGTTGTCCGGTTCTCACTTTGGGACAGGCCTTTAAAGGACTGTTTGAGGGTTACACTAACACAGAAAATAATGGATAATGCAATGTGTTATTCATTTGATTAAAGTTAAATGCACTATGCTTCATCATTGCTGCACTGCTCTAAACTAAGGGAATGGCTTCAATGTTCTGCTATTGCAGCAGTTATGACTTTTGATGTCAATTGTTAGTAAGTTTTATGATAAAGAGAACTCTCTTATGTCTCTCTCTCTCTCTCTCTCTCTTGTTGTCGTTGCATGAGTACAGGTTTGACAGGTTTAGGTTTACAGAGATAGGTAAGATGTGCGTGCAAGTACGCCTATGTCTGTGAGAATGCATTTGAATTTTAGACTTCAGGAGTGACAAACGTTTTAGAAAGTGAGGTAATGTTTGTCCAGTTCTCACTTTGGGACAGGCCTTTAAAGGCCTAAGACTAATTATTTTAGGGTAAGTTTAAGGGCTGGGGTTAGGCAATTAGTGGCAATGGTTATGGTTAGGGCTAGGGAATGCATTATGTCAATGGGTGTCCCCACGAGTGCAAATGTACTAAAGTTTGCGTGTGTGTGTGTGTGTGTATTGCTCATGTTGTGGGGAAATGTTTCTGTTAACACAGTGATACAGCAGTTCTCTGTCCCAACATTCTATAAAAATTCCATGACTGGGCGACTGTTGCCAAGGAGAACATTTGATACATGAGCCTGGGAGCCATGCCAACACAATCCTGGCAAACATTCTAGACAGTTTGTTCAACTAAGTTTTATTATATTTATGAACATTTAATTTCAATCTGATTTTTTTAAAAGCTTATCGAGGCACCCAAATTTGATATCTTATAGGGGAGAGTCGGGGAAGCTGTGCCACTTTTTACTCAAAGTGACTTTAAAGTGAGGCCTTGACAGTAATATCTCCAACTCAAATATGTACGTATATTTCAGGATGTGGTGCATCCCCGGCAACAATAACTTTGGATCTGAAAAAAACTGTTTAAGAAATATAGGTTTTGAAAAAAAAAATCTTGCGGCACAACTTGCCCCCGTTGCGGGGTAAGTTGAGAAGAGAATACCATGGGGTAAATTGTGCCATTGATATATATCTCATAAACTGTAATGCAAGACAAATCCATTAGACAATCACTTATTTAAGGTTCATTTGAAGTAAATAAAGTAAATATTTTAAAAAGATTGAAGGTCAATTTGCTTAAACAAGGCCTAGCAGATCTAGGTGGTTTTACCTGCAAAGCTCACAATAACAAAGTCACCATCATCATCTTTCTGGCCATCTGAACTCTCATCAGTAACAACATCAGTGTTAAGTGGAATGGAGATGTCAGTCTCTTTTGAGCTACTGTAGACAATCACTTTCTTTTTGGTGACCAGCGTATACAGCCATGCCACTGGCACAACTCTCAGAAACTTTCTACGCACTAGGTGCTCCGCGCTTGTGGAACCAACTGCCAACTGGCAAATGTGATTCCCCCTCCATTTCTGCCTTTAAATAAAGGCTCAAAACCCATCTATACACCCTGGCTCTTCCTCCCCATTAACTATCTTACCACTGCACCACTATCTTTGTTTATATGTAGATGTCTGGGCTTTATGTCTTTTATTTTTGTAATTGTTGTTTTACCTTAATTTCTTACCTACTGAATGCACTATGTACAGCACTTTGGACAGTGCAGACTGTTATAAATGTGCTTTTATACAGTGCTGTTGAATACATTTTACTTACTTACTTATAACTCACGCCAGGCCCTTTGGCACAAATCACCCCAACCCCAGAATGTTGGATAATTAGCATGATGCAGCAGTTTAGGGCTGACATTGTGCTAACTGTATAGACTCAAAGTGTAGCATACTAAAGCACTAAAACATGTGTCGAATGTTTTCAAACGTGTCTATAATTGTTCAGACACAATAATCAAAAAACCTTGATCATGGAAATGTTACTTTGCAAGGCATCTGGGGAGTAGAGGGGAATATACCTCTGGTTTGTTGTTTCATGTTATACTGTATATACCCAGAATGTGAAATAGATCCACAAATGAAATGAGAAAAATGTGAATCTTCTGGAGTTGAAGGATCTTGTTCACCTTGAAGGTTTTCATTTCCCTAGATCAGGCCTATTCAACTAGCGGCCCGTGGGCCGGATACGGCCCTTCTTATTTTTTTTCTGGCCCGCAAGAGGTTGCCTGCAAACCAACAACATTTTTGAAAAAAAGTTTAAAAAAGATAAAAATAAATAAAATAATATAATTGCCTGCAGGTTTGCGTCTGTAATACACGGTGTAATATGATAAATAAAAAGAATGCTACAGCTAGACAAAGTTTACAGCATTCCAGTAACCAAAACATAAATTAATAGAAACACAGAACGAAACAAAGCATGATCAAGATGAAAAGTTGCAGACATATTAAAGGTTAAATCTTCGTCTTAAAATGTACTAGTTAGGCAGCCACATTTGAATGAATGTGTTCTGTATCCTTACAGTCACAGACGATCTTCAACCTAAGAATCGGAGCAGCAGTTATGAATGGCTGCCACCTAACCGTGAGTAAAACATCACCTGTTGTCATTTTGATTAGAATACCTGTATACACGACCTGTCAAAAGTTTTAGAATAACTTAATTTTTCTGTTTTTTGTTGCAATCTATTTATTTTATTTTTCAATGTGCTCTGAAATTAAATTAATATTTCTATGTAATCTAACAATAATAGCAATCTACTACTTCTGGCAGGTAAATATTGTCCAACAATGCATTAATACAGAGGGTTTGGGAGTCATTTACTAAAGTTGGGACACCTGTACCAATTGTTTGAATCAACTTTCAAGGCTTTATTTACTTACATTGCTGAGAAAATATCAAAGTTGTGAACCCATTATTTGTACACAGGGGAGAGTGGACTGAGTTGTGCCAGTGGGGAAGTTGTGCCACCCCTTGTTTCTAGAAAACCGTGGTAGAAATTGGAAATGTGACCATATATTTAAGAAGAGCCATCCATTTGACTCATCCTGTAAAGAAGGGAGACACAAGGAATAAGATATAAGTACATTTAAGCTCAAACAACTGTGTTTTGCCTTTCAAAGTAAAATTTCCATGATCAAGGTTTTTTGATTATGTCTGAACAATTATAGACACGTTTGAAAACATTTGACACTTGTTTTAGTGCTTTAGTATGCTACACTTTGTGTCTATATAGTTAGCACGATGTCAGCCTTAAACTGCTGCATTCAGATTCAGATTCAGATTCAGAAAACTTTATTGTCTGTCGTAACAGAAAATCGTCTATGACGTGGCTCGACATACAAACACGATGATGTAATGATAGGCATTCATACAACAACATTGATTTCTGAGAGCACACACATTGTGTATAGATCTTAAAACAAGTATAAATATTAAAAACTGTAAAAATAACAAGATAAAAGCTGTGGATATGTGCAAAGTGTAAAGTGAGAGTGCGTCAGGGTTCATTTGTCCATTGCATCATGCTAATCATCCAAAATTATGGGGTTGGGGTGATTTGTGCCAAAGGGCCTAGGTGAGTTATAAGTAAGTAAGTAAGTAAAATGTGTTTATAAAAGCACATTTATAATAGTTTGCACTGTCCAAAGTGCTGTACATAGTGCATTCAGTAGGTAAATAATGAATAAATAACAATAACAAAAATAAAAGACATAAGACCCAGACATCCACATATAAACAAAGATAATAGTGCAGAGGTAAGATAGTTAATGGGGAGGAAAAGCCAGGGTGTACATATGGGTTTTGAGCCTTGATATAAAGGCAGAAATGGAGGGAGAACACATTTGTCAGGTGGCAGTTGGTAATACAAGGGCGGATTAGCTAGTGCAAAGTACATTTCAGAGGGTTGTGCCAGTGGCATGGCTGTATACGCTGGTCACCAAAAATAAAGTGATTGTCTACAGTAGCTCAGAAGAGACTGACATAACGACACCACTGACAAGAGTTCAGATGGCCAGAAAGATGATGATTTTGACTTTGTCATTGTGAGCTTTGCAGGTAAAACCACCTAGAAAAAATTTAACTTCAATCTTTGTAAAATATTTACTTTATTTACTTTAAATAAACCTTAAATAAGCAATTGTCTTATGGATTTGCCTTGCATTACATTTTATGAGATATATATCAATGGCACAATTTACCCCATGGTATTCTTTCCAAAGGCACAACTTACACCACCCCGGGGGCAAGTTGTGCCACAAGACAACTTTTTTTCCAAAAGCTATATTTCTTAAACATTTTATTCCAGATCCAAAGTTTGTATTGCCAGAGATGCACAACATCCTGAAATATATGTATATATTTGAGTTGGGGACTTTACTGTCAAGGCCTCACTTTAAAGTCACTTTGAGTAAAAAGTGGCACATCTCAACCTACAACACAGCAATCGTACCTGGTGCGAACCAAAAGCAGATCAAACAAGCATACCTAGACCTTGTTAAAGTGGAGGTCTCTGTACGCTTCCAAACCAACTCTGGTGATGTTTGTTTGTGGTGAGGTGGACAATCTACTAACCCTGTAGTTTCTTTTGTAGTTTCCCCAGAGGGAAATTCTGACCAATTGTAGAGCAGTTCAGGGACTACGTTATTGCTCCGCCCGACACTTCTGACCAATGTGGGAAAAGAATGTTCTCACCAGGGATGGGTACCTAACACTATATCATAATCAGTACCAGTACAGAAATATTAATAAGCTCCTGGACAAACAATGCTGAAATCCGTATTCCTGCAGAATTTCTACTTTCCTACCATCTGCAAACTATCAAGTATGTCGTTGCTGTGTTTACATTCTGTGCTGTACAGTCATTGCTGACTAGGGAACTTTAATAATAATGCATAATGTTAGTTGCATGTAAGGAAGACAACTCAACCGATTTAATTAAATACTTTAAGGGGCACTTTACACGGCCACGCAAAACGGTGCATACGCAGAAAAATTCTGCGGTTGCACTATATCATTTACAGGAAAACAGCAAACGCAAACGCAAACGCAGGCATGAAATCGCAGATTTTTGAGATCACCTCCGAGGGAGGATTTTTTGGAAAACTTAACGGTTTTGGTTTCCTGTAAACACCGAAACCATTTCCCCTGATAACGCTGACGTCACGGCTCCACCCTCACACATGCGTAGTCTATAACATTTGCTGTCAAAAATACCCACAAAAGCGAGTTATAAAGTTAGAAGACAACATGAACGGTGTCTCCACGGCATCACTGTGATCAGCGGAGAGTGTCGTGCAGGGCTCAAATATAGGCTAACACTCGCCAATTTAGTCCAAGCGATCACCGCAGTAAGTTATTGAGACCACCTGCCACTTTGGCTGGGGAAAGAGTTGTGCTCTGCCTGTTTTTCTAGCTAAATAAACGTGTGTCACTTCTATATGGCAGGGACACGGCTTTCTCTACATTAAAAAACACTATCAGCGTGCAGCGGTTAAGTTACTGTTCAACAAAAGGAGCATTAAGGCTACGGCTTCACAGTAAAAGCATTTCACTGGCTAAACATTAATAGCATTTCACTGGACACACGTAAGTTGACTTTTATTTTGAAGTACGCCTAACAGGAAGGTATCCGCTCACGAAGTCCCTTCACTATCAGCATGTCTTCTGTTTTTACGAGTTCAATGCGGTGAAATAAGCTTGTCTTTTACAATATGTGTAACCCCAAGCTTACACCAACCGCTTTATGAACGTTAGTGGCATTAATTTTCGGTTACAGTAAGGTTTTATGCATCAAATTGTACCGGAAGAGCTATCTACTAGGCTGTGTCACCGCTGACTATTGGCTTGGCATGGCTGCTACTGCTACTTCAGCGATTTCGGCCCGTTTCCTCTGAAAACTTTGTGTACGGGTGAAGATGTCAGATAAATTGTGTATGAACGGGTTTTTTTTTTAAACCTAAAACTGGAAAACTGTCACGTTTCACAGTGTAAAGTGCCCCTAAGTGTTCCACTGCTTAAGAAAAAATGCTATTACTAGCGTACCTACGCCGGAGCAGCCTCCCGACTACGATTCAAAAACTGCCTCAACTTCGTCGAGTCATGGTTACACCTGTTCTAAAAAAAATAAGCCCTGTCACTTGGGGCATTATTAGAAATGGCAGGGTTTCCTGTATGTTGATTCAGGAGTGGCTGCAACCGGAACATTGCGAGTGTGTGGGCGAGTTAGAGAGAGGGAGCGCGACCGAGGAGGAGAGGGAAACATTAGCAGTTATTAGTCTGCAGTAAATGAACAGGATATATGAAATCTATGCTGCAACATCACACCAAGACCAGGCAAAAACCATTGATTTTTCTACGTCAGTATGTTAAAAGTTATAAACCCAAGACAAAATAAATATATTTGAAATCTTGCAATGAAAAGGTAGCAACTTTTTAATGAAAGTGTTCTGTATCCTTACAGTTTCAGAAGATCTTCAACCTAAGAATCGGAGCAGCAGTTATGAATGGCTGCCACCTAACCGTGAGTAGAACATCACCTGTTGTTGTCACATATGAACTACAGCTAGACAAAGTTTACTTTCAATATTCTGGCAACTGGCTACACAACATTCCAGTAACCAAAACAGAAATTAATAGAAACACAGAACGAAACAAAGCATGATCAAGATGAAAAGTTGCAGACATATTAAAGGTTAAATCTTCGTCTTAAAATGTACTAGTTAGGCAGCCACATTTGAATGAATGTGTTCTGTATCCTTACAGTCACAGACGATCTTCAACCTAAGAATCGGAGCAGCAGTTATGAATGGCTGCCACCTAACCGTGAGTAAAACATCACCTGTTGTTGTCATTTTGATTAAAGTACCTGTATACACGACCTGTCAAAAGTTTTAGAACACCTTAATTTTTCGGTTTTGTTGTTGCAATTTTTAGAGTTACATTTTTCAATGTGCTCTGAAATTTGTATTAAATCTATCCATGTAATCTAACAATAATAGCAATCTACTACTTCCTGCAGGTAAATATTGTCAAACAATGCATCAGAGGGTTTGGGAGTCATTTACTAAAGTTGGGACACCTGGGGCCTATTTCAGGTAGCTGGTTTTACATACTCTGAGTTTAATCCTGCGCTCTGAGTTGGTCAACTCAGAGCGCAGGGTTGATGAGTAACTCTGGGTTTTGGGTTACAGAACAGTGGATCAGCGTTGGGTTAATCAACTCTGAGCGTGTTCACTCTGGGTGGAGCGTGTGCATAAAAGCCATCGTCAATGGATCGCTGATAACATGATTCACCATGGAAACAGAAGAAACAAATGCATGATCCTCCCACTTCTCCACTTCTCAAAAAAAAAAAAAAAAAAACTTCTCCGCTACTCCCACTGGAGTTAGAAATATTAACGAATGAGTTTATGGTAGCCTATGGAGAAGAATTAACGGGGATATTGTCACATCTCTGATCTAATCTCCTTGGCAATTCAGAAAAAAACAGAGCAATCATTTCGCTTCCGTATGAGAAGCCATAATCTATTTTAAAAAGTTACGCATATCAGCAGTAACGTAATAAAGCTGGCGCGGCACAGCATTTCTGACAGTGTTTTATATTCGCTGTATAATATGTTGGGAAGCTATAGCCTAATAGCCCACTGTGCAGTAAACAGACTGTTGCTTCTTTTAAATGGGGAGTGAAAGACATTAACGTCTGACACATAAGGTGACAGTTTCCATTGAAGAGCCTGATTGATTTATTACCAGATCCATTTTCCTCAAGTGATCACAGTTTAAATAATTATATAATTTTTATATTCATATTAGGCTATTTAACGAGGCTCGTCTGTGACTTTAGGATCGCACAAGTGAACAGTAACAATCGCGTGCAGCCGCAGCGTTACATGAATCCACCTGACATAAATCTGTTCAGTGGCACAGACGTTAAAAAGCATACAATACAAATAGGTTTATTAATCTGAATGTAGAGCATGTCACAATGTGTAAGGTGGCCGCCTATATGAACGGACCGAGGGCTGAGAACAAGGCTACTGATCAGATAAATGATCGGTCAAACGTAAAATCATCAGGAAATGATAAAAACATCCCGATGGAGATTTCTGTGGAGTGATTTTGCTTCAAACTGTACAGGGACGCGTGTGACAGTGACACTTCTTCAGTCGGAGCTGCAGCGTAAAGTGAAAACATACTCAGGGTAGGTCTAACCACCTATCCAGCAGGTTAGACCCACGGCGTATGTTGCCGCAGTAACTGACTCTCGGTTGCGCTGAACCTGCTACCTGAAACGGAAAACCCAGAGTTTCCACTAACTCAGAGCGAATAAACTCTGGGTTGCCTCAAAACCAGCTACCTGAAATAGGCCCCTGTACCAATTGTTTGAATCAACTTTCAAGGCTTTATTTACTTACATTGCTGCAGAAAAGATCAAAGTTTGAACCCATTCTTTGTACATACAACACAGCAATAGTACCTGGATGGTGCACACCAAAAGCAGATCAAACAAAGCTTACCTAGACCTTGTTAGAGTGGAGGTCTCTGTACGCTTCCAAACCATTTCTGGTGTGGTTAGTTTGTGCTGAGGGGGACAATCTACTATTGATTGGTGTGCACTGTCCCTGAAAAATAAATCAATAATCTATACTAATTTCGATGGACTTGCTGGAACTACTAATGTTTAATAACAATGGAAGAAAGGGGATGTTTTTGTTCTAACACTGTAGACCTGTAGTGAAGGCTGAGTAGGTTTTTTCTAATTCATTGTTTTCCTTTTAGTGTCTGAGCTGAGGGTCATTCTGCTGGGGAACAGCTGGTCGGAGAGGAGTTCAGTGGGGAACTTAATACTGGGAGAGACAAAGTTCAACTTTGAGGAGGAACCAGACTTTTTGACGGTCAGAAGACGAAGAAGTCAGAAGAAGTTGAAGGGGAAAGAAATAGTTCTCATTAACACCCCAGATCTACTCCATCCCAACATCCCTAAAGAGAAACTGAGAGAACATGTGAAGAACTGTGTTGAACTCTCTTCTCCTGGACCTCATGTGTTCCTGCTGGTTCTAAAGCCTGAAGACTTCACTGAGGAACATAAAGTTAAACTCTGCAAAGTCCTTCAACTATTTAGTGATCGATCATTTGATCATTCACTGGTTCTGATATCAACTCCCAGAGAGGAGAGTCCAGATTTACCAGACCAACCTTTGAGAGAAATGATTAGTATGTGTAGCTACAGATCCTTGAAGCAGAGGAACCTTGAACAGTCAGAGCTGTTAACACACCTGGATAAAATTGCAAAGAAAAACAATGGAGAGCATATTACCTTTGAAGACATGAAGAGAGCGCATGAGAACCTGAGTAGTAAGTATAACAACCTGAGGAAAGAGCATGATAACAACAGGACACAGAATGAGAATCTCATGAAAGAGTATGAGGATTTCAAGAGAAAGCATGGGAAAGAATGGAAAATAAAAAACCTTGAAATTGAGCAGGAGAAAAAACTGATAGCAAGACAGCTAAAGGAAAAGGATAAATGCATCAACAAAGAGCGTGAGATGAGACAGAAAGAACGAGAGGAAGAGGAGAGGAAATGGAAAAAAAGAGAAGACGCTCCGCGAAGAAAACTGGAAGCTTTTCAGAAAGCACTCCAATCAGAACGAGAGCAAAGAAAAAATGCTGAGAGGAAGCTGGAGGAATGTATAAAAGAGATGGTGAGAGAGCGAGACACGTTGCATAAAGAAGAAAAGGACACCTGGGAACGGCTACGTCAGGAGTATAAACAGAGACAGCAGGAGATGAGTAGAGAGCATGACAACCTAAAGAAAGAGTATGAGGTTCTCAAGAGAAAGCATGAGGAAGATTGGAAAATGAAAAACATTGAAATTGAGCAGGAGGAAAAACTGAAAACAAGACAGCCAAAGGAAAAGGATGAATGGATCATCAAAGAGCGTGAGATGAGACAGAAAGAACGAGAGGAAGAGGAGAGGATATGGAAACAAAGAAAAGACACTCAGCGACAGGAATGGAGAAGAAAACTGGAAGCTTCTGAGAAAGAGCAAAGAGAAACTGCTCAGAGGAAGCTGGAGCAATGTAGAAAAGAGATGACGAGAGAGCTTGAGAACCTGAGGAAAGAGTATGAGGATCTCAAGAGAAAGCATGAGGAATATTTGAAACTTACAAACATTGAAATTGAGCAGGCGAAAGAGGAAGACAAATGCATCAATAAAGAGTGTGAGAAGAGTAAGGAAGAACAAGAGAAAGAGGAGAGAAAATGAAAAAAAGAAAACTGAAAACAACACAGAGATGTTTGGAGACATGAAGAGAGAGCATGAGAACCTGAGGAGAAAGTATAACAACCTGAGTAAAGAGCTTGATGACCACAGGGAATCACAAAAGAAAGCATGAGGAAGATTTGAAAAAGAAAAACATTCAGCTAAAGGAAAAGGATGAATACATCAACAAACAGCGTGAGATGAGAAGGAAAGAGCGGGAGGAAGAGGAGAGGAAATGGAAAAAAAATAAGAATCTCAGCAACAGGAATGGAGAAGAAAACAGGAAGCTTCGGAAAGAGAGCAAAGAGAAAATGCTGAGAAGAAGCTAGAGCAATGTAGAAAAGAGATGGTGAGAGAGCGAGACACATGGCATAAAGAACAAAAGGACACCTGGGAACAGCTATGTCAGGAGGATGAACAAAATCTTGAGGAGGTCAAAACCAGCTTCAAAAACCTCCAAGAGTACAATCATAACATAAGAATAATCTGTCGTCTGCTGTCTTTCTGATTTTTCTGATTTTTATTGTCTTTTATTAATCACTTAGTTTTGTGGGAGCAAGTTTGAAAGCATAGCTTTGCAAACTAAGAGTTACTTGACAGTAGATGAAGTTGAACTAGGCTAGGGAAATGCAAATCAAATTTCATGGCCCCTACATCCTGCCCTGACTTTAAATCAATACCATCCACCTACAGCTGAATCACAAAAATCCACTGGGGACCAAACCTGGATGGACACAACCATGGGCCAAGCACTAACCAGCTCTTTCTCCAACCCCAGCAAGGTACTACACCATCTCCAAGCTCATCCATAAAGTAAAACCCTCTACCTGCCAGCTTGATCCCCTCCCCCATCACCCTGGTCAAAATCTGTTTTCCATCCAATTCCCCTATGATCACCAAATACCTATGTCCTTCCTCACCTCTGGACCCGAACCCCCTACCCTTTAAACTGTCTGCAATTTAACCCATCCTTAAAAAAACAGATCTGACCTGAGCCATTACAGGCCCTTCTCCAACCTGCTCTGTGTTACCAACATTCTGGAGAGGATTGTTGCTGCTCAACTTCAGTCCAACCTCGAGACAGAACACCTCAACGAACCCTTCCAATCTGGCTTCCGCCCCAATCGAGGTACTGAAATCCACCCCGCCAACAACTTCCTCCATTCAGCTGACACAGGATTCCTCACCACCCTAATCCTACTAAACCTCAGCGCTTCCTTTGACACAATCTCCCACCCAATACCCCTGCAACAACTGGCTGACATTGGGTTCACTGGCGTACTCAGCCCCCTCCCCACGGTCTGATACTCCGTCAATTCCACCTGGACTTCCACTGATATCCCCCCACACCCCCCTCTCCCAAATCCACTCCTGCCTGTCAGTTATAAAAACTTGGAGGCAACAAAGCTTCCCCAAACTCAACAGTGAAACCTCCTCGCGGGTTCGAAATCCACAACCAACAAAATGACCAACCCCCTCTCCCCCCATCTTCAACTCCACCCTTTCCCTTGAGCACTATATCCGCCATATCATCAAAACCTCCTTCTATCACCTCCGAAACATCGTCAAAATCAGACCCTCTCTCACAACCCCGCTGCTGAAAGACTCATCCATGCCTTCATTGGTCAATGTCTCGATTTCGGCAACTCAGTCCTCTGTGGCGTCAGCTCCATCCATAGACTCCAGATGGTACAGTACCAACTGCCTGTCTCATCCCTCCGACCAAATCCTGGCACCACATCACACCTGTCCTGATAAACCTCCACTGGCTTCCCGTCACCCACCGGATCACCTATACAATCCTGGTCCTCACCTTCAAATTCCTCCATCAATTGCCTACCTCCCCAAATATCTCACTGACCAATCCCCAAGGTCCCTCAGATCCATCTCAGTGGTTCTCCTCTCCACCCATAAAAAACAACCTCTGAAGTTTAAGGGACAGAGGAGCTTTCGCCAGAAATGATCCCAGGCTCTGGAAATACCTCCCCCATGAGATCCACCACTCAGAATCCCTCGCCATATTTCAGTCCCGCCTCAAGACCCATATCTTCGCCCATTCCCCCCGAATCACTTCTTAGACTCAATGACTGTAAGGCAGTTTTCACTGGCCCCAACACCAAATTGCTAAACAGGATCCAAATCATCCAGAAATCGTCTGCCCGGATAATTATACACACCCAATCATCTGAATACATCGTTCCCATTCTGTTCAAAGTACAATGGCTTGTCCGCTTGTGACCTCATACTTTAACTAGACATACTGATGACTAATGTTGAAAACATTTTTTTTTAAAGTGAATTTTGACCTTTAAATTAAAATGAAGTGAACTTTTATAATATTCCAGTTTACATAGCATGCCTGATAAATTGTCTTATTTTTTCCTACGTTAAGAGATGTATATACTTCCCTGGGCTGTATATAGACACACACACACACACACACACACACACACACACACACACACACACACACACACACACACACACACACACACACACACACACACACACACACACACACACACACACACACACACACACACACACACACACGCACACACACAGAGGTCATTTGTAAATATGTTCATTGCTGTTTCTTAAATACTTAATGAAGATTTTATTTTTTCAACTGTTTCTGCCTTCCAACTTGAAGTTGGATCATAATAAGAATATGTGATGTAAAAAAATTCATTATCAAAATATACAGTACTAATTATGTAAAAAGAGATAATCAAATTTTTCAAATAATGTTTTAAAGGTTATTACACATGCATTTGTTCATATCTTGTTAATTGTCGGATTTATAAGAGATTTTGTTCTTAAAAACTAGAAGACATTTTATTTTAAGACCTGTAAATAGTAATTTTTGATTTATAAAATGAAAAACGTTTGTATCCAAGAAATGTTTTAAAAATACACTATTTAGTTATTTTGTTTGGACACTATTTTGTTGTAAAAATTAAATAAAGATTCTTACTCCTGATTTATCCAGCATTTACATTTTTTTGTTAAGATATCCAAATGTATGCATAATTAGTCAGATGGAGAGATACATGCCAAATTTGCATATTAGTTCAAACATTTCTAAAAGATATTGTTATACAAAGGATAATTGTTTTAATATAAGTTATCAACTGGCAACGTTTCATAATGATACCTAAGTTTGAATGTTCCCCTATTCACCTGCAGTGGGTCTAAGGGTATTTTCTCGGATTTTACATACTTCTATAAATACCTATTTTAAATGTGCAAGAAGATAAATAATACCAAAGTGTTTTATATGGAAATGTTCAGAACCCATTAGTCCTTTGTTTTCTGAGGTCTATTTATGTCCTAGACCACTGTGTAAATAAATAATTGGCTTGAATGCTGAAGAAATGCATTGCGATTTTTGAAAAACCTGGAAATTTGTGTGAAATAAGAACCTTTAGTTATCCTGACGAATTGTTTTGGCTCTTGAAATTGCTTCTCCTAAGCCTTAGCTTCAAAAATGCAGTGGAAACTTTCCAAAAAACAGTAGGGAAGTGCACAAAACATGACTAATAAGAAATTTGGTCCAGATGCTTTTTGGTAGAAGTGTTGTCTCTAACTGTACTTTCACAAAACATGAGGAAATTAGACTGAATGAAGACTTTGTACCACATATAAAGATTCATGGGATGTATACTAATGAAAAAGGAAGCATAACAGTTTTTTTTTCAAACAAACAATTTACTAAATATAAAAACACACAGGAAAAACAATATTTTCAAACTATTTACAAACTACGTACAGTATATACACTAATTACAAGCTAAATGTCAATGCCATGCCACTTTGCAAAACAGTTCCTGTCCACTTGCAGGCAGAGGGCAACATTGCAGCTGGGTGTGTGGGTGCTGGTGGTATTCGAGGTGTGGGTGGCGCTCGGGTTGGTAGCTGGGGAGTTCGGGCACGGGACCTATTTGATGCTGGTGATGGGGTAGCTGGAGGCCTTATACCTGTGCTCCTTTTGGACATGGACCTTGTGCTGGGCAGGGAAGAAGGTGTTGCCACAGGTGGTGCTGATGCTGCAGGAGTGGAAGGTGCTGGGCTGGGCTCAGGCAGCTCTTAGTCCCGTCTGTGAAAAAAAGGACAAGAAAGACTGAGTTTTCTTCTTTATGACTGAGAACCCCAACTGCTGTTTACCTTCTTCCCTCCCCAACACAGTTAGCACCTTCTAGTGTGTGGGGGCAGTGACACACAGTTTTTAGCATCTTAGATGTATATGTGAGGGGAGGGGAGACAACTGATTTCCAACTGCCCTTTATTTTTATCTTCATTGTACAAAGCAACAACAAGTGACCCTTGTTACATTATAATACTAATAAAAATGTGTACACTCTCTCAAATTTCACAAATTATGTGCGCAAACAATAGTTGAAGCAAAACTGTTTCCAAACTAGATTATTTTACTATGACACAATATGACTAAATATCCTGATGTGTTAATGTGAATAAATTATATCAGATTTTCTATTTATTACGTGTTCACATCCTGTTTAATCTGTCAAATATAAAGTGCAGGGTTAGAAAAAAAAACATTATTTTTTAAATATTTTTGCACATTTTAATACAGAGACAAAAATAATCAAAGCATTAAAACGTGAACAAAGTGTATAATTGATTTGATTAAAGTTCAATGCATTATGCTTGATCAATGCAGCACTGCTCTAAACTAAGGGAGTGGCATGGTAAGTACAATGTTGGGTGAACATTTCAGTGATCTTTCTGCGCCACCTGCTGGACACATTGTATATTTCAGCTCTGGGTTTATTTTAAGAGAATGATTCCTCTCACTACATGTGATCTGGGGAATATTTACCTTTCAGAAAGAACAAGATTTAATATGTGTTGTTAATAATGAGATCAGTTATGGGGGCTTCCGCCAGAAAGCACAAAATAAATAAATGAATAAAAACGAAGGAATTGATGTATACAGGAGTGTTTAAGTCATCCACCCCCCGTTCAGTTAATATACAAAACATATTAGATCGTCATCTCCACTTTATTTCCTGTTATCTAGAGAAAGAAAAAAAATCAAATTAATTTGTAATCATTGGAGGAAATAAAATGTAGGCCTGCGATTGAACTTTATTTTTGTATATAAACAAGCAGGAGAACTTGCTTATGTTTGTTTCTCTCTCTATATCTATCCGTCCATCCATCCATCCATCCCACTCTCTCTCTCTCTCTCTCTCTCTCTCTCTCTCTCTCTTTGTTGTTGTTGCATGAGTACAGGTTTGACAGGTTTAGATTTACAGAGATAGATAAGAGTAAAGACGTCGATTAAGTTTCACTTGCATCTTGAACTTCGAATGGCGCAGCATGAAAAATCAGGTGAGTAAACTGAACCAAACTAGATTCAAACACACAAACTATTCTGTTTTTCAAAAGCTGTTGTTGGAACATCAAACTTGTTGTTTTAGTGACACTAGTTCAATTAAAGTATTATATTAATAACTACTGTTAAACTATTACATTATTGATCGGTTGGGCCGCACCTAGTCTACACGGAAGCTTGTAACAAAAAAAAAGAAAAATGTCAATGACAAAATCATAACTAAAAGGAAAGTTAAAATAATATTCCTCACTTAATACACTTTTGCAGTGCGATTTATGATAGTATGTAGATTAATAGCACCAGCACTTTTTGGAAATAATTGATGTGTGTGTGTGTGTGTGTGTGTGTGTGGGTGTTGTGCATACAAGTAGACCTATGTTTGTGAGAAAGAATTTGAGTTTTAGGCCTCATGGTTGACGACATATTCGGAAAGTGAGGTAATGTTGTCTGGTTCTCACTTTGGGACAGGCCTTAAGGCTATAGTAAGTTTAAGGGTTAGGCAATTAGTGCTAATGTTCATGGTTAGGGCTAGGGAATGTATTATGTCAATGGGTGTCCTCACAAGTATAGGTGTACTAGAGTGTGTGTGTGTGTGTCTGTGCGTGTATTGCTCATGTGGTGGGGACATTTTTCTGTTTACACACTGATATTATGGGGACCTAAGCTTTGTTTTGCGGACCAAATGGGGAATATTTACCTTTCAGAAATATCATGATTTAATGTTCTGTTAATAATGAGATCAGTTATTGGGGCTTCCGTCAGAAAGCACAAAATCAATAAATGAATAAAAATGAAGAAAACGACGTATACAGGAGCGTTTAAGTCATCCATCCCCCGTTCAGTTAATGTACAAAACATATTAGATCATGATCTCTACTTTATTATCCTGTTATCAAGAGAAAAAAAATCAATTCATTCGTAATCACTGGAGGAAGTCAAATGTAGGCCTACGATTATGTAGGCCTATATGGAGAATGACAATTAACTTTCTTTATTTTTCTGTGTACACAAGCAGCTTTCTAAAGTTATTGACAATATGCTTTATAACCTCATATGCAGGAATACAAATCATTATGTTAAGGATTTGGTGATAATGAACTCATTTATGTGCTCTCTATAACATAATTATTTAATTGGTTGATTTTCTGCTTTTGCAACAGTTGTTATTATTTTATGATGAAGAGAACTCGCTTATGTTTCTCTCTCTCTCTTTTTGTTGTTGTTGCACGAGTACAGGTTTGACAGGTTTAGATTTACAGAGCTAGGTAAGACGTCGATTAAGTTTCCCTTGCATCTTGAACTTCTACTTGTAGTGTGTGTGTGTGTGTGTGTGTGTGTGTGTGTGTGTGTGTGTGTGTGTGTGTGTGTGTGTGTGTGTGTGTGTGTGTTTGTGGGCGTTGTGCGTGCAAGTAGGCCTTTGTTTGTGAGAACGAACTTGAGATAATGTGGAAATTGACGTAATGTTGTCCGGTTCTCACTTTGGGACAGGCCTTTAACGGGCAGTTTGAGGGTTAATACATATTAGGTTATAGGGTAAGTGTAAAGCCCAGGACACACCGGCCCGATAATCGGCCATCGGACATGGTCGGAGAGTCTGGAGGGGGCGGGGACACGAATCTGTTTGGTGTGTTCGGTGACGTCGGCCGCCTTAGATGTCGTTGGCCACCGTAGATGTCGTCGGGCTTCTTTTCTCGGCGTCGGGCAGTCTTTCACTCAGAGCAATTTGATTGGTGCCTGAATCGGCAGACTCCATTTTCGGGCGACGGTCGGTAGTCGCACTGGTGTGTCCTGGGCTTAAGGGTTAGGCAATTAGTGTGAATGTTTATGGTTAGGGCTAGGGAATGCATTATGTCAATTGGTGTCCTCATAAGTACAGGTGTACTAGAGTGTGTGTGTGTGTGTGTATGTGTGTGTGCGTGTATAGCTCATTTTGTGGGGACAGTTTTCTGTTTACAAAGTGATATTGTGGGGAGATCACCTTCCTTTTTGGGACAAAATGGAAGTCCACATAACGTTAATAATTACATTTCAGGTTAAATACTTGCTTTAAGGTATGGGTAGACTTTTTTTTAAATACAAATTGTAGCTTTATATTTAATTTGTGGGGACCCCTAAACATCTGAAAAGAGTTAGGTATTTTTCCCAGTCCAAATTAAAGATATTGTCATTTAAGTTTTTTTTACAGAAAATCAGTTTAGATGAGGTGGGCTATGCTCTGGTTCCAGTGACGCAATAAGCATTTTGAACCAATCACAGCAGTTCTCTGTCCAACATTCCAAAAAACATTCCATGACTGAGCGACTGTTGCTAAGGAGAACATTTGATACATGAGCCAGGGAGCCATGCCAATACAATCCTGGCAAACATTCCAGACAGTTTGTTCAACTAGGCTAAGTTTTATAATATTTATGGACATTTAATTTCAATAGAGACGGTGCATGAAATAGGCCACGCCCATCGTGGGGGAAAACATTGAACACAGTTCCATTCACTTTGTATTGAAGGAGACCTGTCTTCTGCAAACAAACTTAATTAAAACTTATTCAAACATCCATTTAACAAAAAAACTTTACTTTCTTTAAAGCAACGACTCTTGTCTGTCTATACGAGCTGTTTTTGTGAAAAATAATTGAGTAATTTTCAATATTGAGCTGTTTTTTCCCGTCCGACCTGGCGAGGATGGAGTATACGTGAGGGTTAGCCTACAGCAGAAGGCTAACATTAGCCTAGCATACAGCATACATTAGTTAAGAGTTTTGTCTCAATATTGAAAATTACTCAATAATTTTTTACAAAAACAGCTCGTATAGACAGACAAGAGTCGTGGCCTTAAAGAAAGTAACGTGTATTTGTGAAAGGCATGTCTTATTATGTTTTTATTAAGTTTGTTTGCAGAATACTGTGCCATTCAATACAAAGTGAATGGAGCGCTGTGAATTGTTTTCCCCCACGATGGGCGTAGCCTCCGATTATGACGCGTTTTGCACTGTCTCTATACGATTTTTGTAAAAGTTTGAGACAACCAACTTTGAAATTATGTGTTAATATATATTACATTTTTTATTTGTACAACATGTAAAATCCATTTTTATTTGCTGTCGTGTAACCTTTTAGACTTTTTTGTAAATGTTCACACAACCTAAAACTTACATCACATAGGCGACATACATATTGAGCTTGTTGTTTTGTCTTGTTTTCAGAGTAACTGAAGGTCTCCAGCAAAGCTTTTCTCCTGGTTCTTTCAACATGGCCACTGCTAAAGAATATCGTGAGTAGAGCAGAAATATACCTCTGTTTTGTTGTTTTATGTTTTATATATATATATATATACCTGTGTGTGTGTGTGTGTGTGTGTGTGTGTGTGTGTATATATATATATATATGTGTGTGTTTTTTATGTATATATATATATATATATATATATATATATGTTTTTTATATATATGTTATATATATATATATATATATATATATATATATATATATAACATGAAACAACAAAACAGACGGAACTTCCTCCACATGTATCTGTTGCAAAACATACTCTACGCATCTTGACTGGAGTCTTTTCAGACATTAACCATGAGTGCAGAGTTCCCTGCTCTCCACAGATTCAAAATCATGTTGTGAAAAAAAAAAGTATTCCTCAGTGTGTTTGAAGGAGACTGATATGACAGGAAGTGATTAATAAAAACGTAAGAACAATCTTCATAGCAAGAGTCCGTTACCCATAGCAACAGTGAATTAACCTTAACAGCCAACATTAACAAGAAATATCAGACCCAACAAGGCTATGATTGGTCAATCTCAACACATTTATTGTGTGATGAATAAATATATTTCTAAATGTTGTAGGGTAGGATAATGCTTTGCTTGCAGAATATCAAACATGAGTTTGATTACTTGAAATGTTTTTTTTCTGTTTTCTTACAGAAGGAAACACATGGAGACCTGAAATCAGCAGCAGCAGTGATACATATTTACAAGTTCCAAGTGAGTTCAACTCATCTGACTGTTTTGTGAGATAATCTTCCAAACTGAGCTAAAGTTAGTCTGGAGCTGTTGTCCAAATCAAATTCACCTTGGCCCCTAGGCTATAAAGCTAAGTCATGTGTTCACACTCACTCACACACAGAGTGAAAATGCTTGCAGTTTAAAAATAACTACTACCGCCTGTTGGTTCTATATGAATGCAGAACGGTGAAAGTCCAGTGTTGGTAGTCAATGCTTTAAAGAAGGTAAAGCTCCGAAGAAGCTTCAATATTGTACAAGGTCCCTGAGACCTCACAATATGTCAGGTCACAGTAACCTTTGACCTTTGACCTCCAAAATCTATTCAGTTCATCCTAGAATTAGAGTTGACATTTGTGCAAAGTTTGAAGAAAATCTTTCATAAGAGTTCATAAGAAATCATGTTCACAAGAATGGCCCAGACGGTCGAACAACCCGAAAACCTAATGTCTCCAGCCTTCGTCTATCGCCGGTGCAGAGGCATAAAAATATTCCAGATCAGGAAAACAGTGGTGTGGGATTACAATCACATTAAACACTCCCAGTAACAAACCTGATACTCCACATGTTTGTTGCCGGTAAGCTGTGTGTTGCAATCTGCTCTGTAGAGTTGGAAGCCAGCCAGCTGCAGTGCAAGAGACTGATAACGATACACCCAGCCAGGTTACATTATGGTAAAAAAACATGTAAGTTTAATGTAATCAAACAGAATTCATAAAATTGCTATAGAAAACATATCGAAGGATATTGGTATCTGTAGCCATATCAACGCATTTATACAATACCCAGCTCTAGTCAGCAGGAAGTGGGGAGAAGCCACTCAAACAAAGCACCTCATATGACCTGCAGCAAGACAAAGCTTACTGGCAATCTTCCGGGTTCACAACATTCCAGCATCCAAAACAGAAAAGAACACAAGCGCTAAACCAGTTTAGCATATCCGACAAAGTCTCCCTAGCTAGCAAAATCATCGCAAGATAAACAACACAAAGAAAAAGCCTAGCTATAAGCAAACTCAAACAGAATTAAACCAAGGATGAACTTCAGCACTTACTACTAAAGCTGCTTGACCAAGCTGCAAAGTCACAGACCACATTAAAGGTTACATCTTCCTCTGGGTGGTAGGATGGCCTAGAGGAGGACTGTCCTCCCAGTAACCATGAGGTCTCTGCTTGGATCCTCAGCACCGGACAGGAGGGTGTTAGTAGCAGAGCCGGCCCAAGCCTTCATGGGGCCGTAAGCAGAATTTCATTAGGGGGCCCCTCTCCAATGTTAGTACTGCCCAGATCATTGACGACTCTTAAATGTGATTCACACACCCAGTGTTTTCCGCTATTCCCTCCAATGTCCAGCTGGGTGAAAATAGTAGCCAGCCAGGATCCCGACCCTCCTAGTGGGGTCCAGGGGTACCTTTTTAAAGTGAAATGCATGAATCTGCTGCACTTTGAGAGGAAAAATAAGAGGCTAAATCTGAGGAATTTTGTGTGAACAAATAATTTGGAGACACTGGGTCGGATGAATTAAAAGCTTTTGAAGAAAGATACATGGATTTTCCATAAAAAATATTAATTTAAAATAAAATATTATGCAGGGTCCTCTGGGTTGGGCTTGGAGCTCTCTTTCTTTTACTGGACATATTTCTCTGTAATATAATGAATGGATTTAAATGCAGTGAGAGGAACGAAGCAGAAGAACTCGCAGACGAGGCTGAAATAGGCTATAAACTTTACACAGTGCATGGACAACTGAGGGCAGCCCCATTTCCAAATGGTTTTAAATAAACTCAATACACACTGTGCATGGATGTGAACGTGACGTGATCAGTTAACCTCGGATTACCTACCAGATGAACTGATTCAATTATTAGGCTATTAACTATCCAGACCAAAACATGGTAGTCCTTTTTCTGTATGATAACTTAAATCTGCATAATATGATGTTATACCTGCAGTGTGTAGAATTTTGGTAAAACATTTTGGGAAAAATTATTATAATATCCATAAGTAGGGGAGAACGGGGTAATGTGAGACACTTTTTACATTTGTTCCCCTCTAAGTGAGCTAAAATTATTTGTCAGTCAAATGTACACATTTCCCATTAATTCAGGAGGTTTCCTAGAAATGGGCATTAGCAGAATTTTTTCAAGACATAGGGCAGTGAAAATACGATTGTTTTAATAAAAAGTTGTCTTGTGTCTCACTTTACCCCAGCTGTGGGTAAACTGAGACAGACCAGAGAAATCAAGGGGGTAAACTGATCCACTTACTTTTTCCACTCTGAAACTACCATAACAACACATGTTGTAACAGTTAGAATCCTGACAGCTCGCTTGAAAACCAAATATTCCAAAATTAATGTTGGACTAGTAACAGAATCATGGGGTTTGGTCTATTAAGCAAAACATTTTTCTAAATATTTGAAGGTAACTCTGATCAAATACTTTATTTCATTTCTGTAATTTTAGGTTGCCTTTTACATATCTGGCAGGGGACAACAGATGAAAACTAGCCTCTTAGGCCTACTCTGGCTCACTTACATTTTGAATGTTGATTAGTGTTCAATGTCCCTGAAATAAACCAATAAAATAAAATAAAACAATACAACATATAATTCATATTCAATTATTAACATTCAAATGACAGATAGAACCAGTTAGATTAAAACACAGTCTGGGGGTCAGAACACAGGACAATCAGAACCAGCTAGAACAGCCTGGGACTCACACGGGACTAGACTCACCTGTCATTTTCTTCCTCTTGAGTCTTTGATTTATATTTTTCTGCCTTTGTTTCATTGGGATCATTCATTGAATAAAGACATATTACTTAGAGTCTATTGATGGTAAAGGTCACTTTCCTGTCCCCCACATACATACGCGACAAACCATGCCCTTCCTGACACCCCTTCAACCATCAACCCCCACCTCCAGCCCACATTGTCTTTTGTCTTATTTAAACTAGTCTCCTTGCTACCTCAAATATAATTGATTCATTAAAAGAGGGCACAGACACTGTCTCACTTTACCCCACAGCATTTGTCTCATTTTACCCCACTACCACAATTTGAGAAAAAACTACCGCAATTCAGGCTAATCTTCAGTGATCATCATCACATGGTTTCATATGTTGGTAGTTCATCAACATGTATGTTAGAAGTTTTTCTACCTGAATCAGTTTGCTTTGGCACAACAATCGATTAAGTTGGCAGCAAGAAAATTTACTTTTACATGCAAAAAAAATGTTTTGTGAAAAAAACATGCTTACAACATCACCATGAGGTCCTCTCTTTCAGGGCCATGGGGAAATGAGAGGGGCTTGAAAACGTATATCTCACATGACCAAAAATGTGTTCCATTGCCTAGATACAGGGGGTGTCTCACATTACCTGATGTCTCACATTCCCTCCGTTTAATTTAGTGCATAATAGCTGAATTTTTTTTTTTTTAATTATTATTTTTTCCCTTTAGAAAGGGTCTCTTATATCTCATATTTCTCCATAAGTGGGGCCCAGGCATGGGTGCTACCATTTTGGAAGCGTCATAGTTGGAATGTCATCAGTTCTACAGAAGCACAGAATGGAACAGTTGGCCACACTGTGTCCATCAGAACTACCAGCTGGAATGTTCTTGAATAATTTCTGTTGCTTCTCTGAACGGGAGCCATAGAGACCAACTGTTGTGATGATTTCATATTACACACTGCACCTTTTAATATCAAACACACAAACTATTTTTTTTTAAACTAGTGATGGCTTGTATTACATCTATGGTGCCCCACATATCTACCATTGTGTCCTTGAGCAAGACACTTAACCCCAAACTGCTCTAGGGGTGCTGTACTATGGGTGACCCTGAGCTTGGATCCCCGCTGAAGTTTGGTTACTTGAGAGGGGATATGCAAAAAGACAAATTTCATTGTGACTAATAAATAACTAAAAAGTAAAAATGAAAACTTACAAATATACTAGTTACTCATTTTACAAACCAAATTCTACTATCATAATTAACATTTTAGTGTGCTAAGCTTAAACAAAATGGATGATGCACACCAAGACCAGGCAAAAACCATTGATTTTTCTATGTCAGTATGTTAAAAGGTACAACCCAAGACAAAATAAATGTATGTACAATATTGAAATGAAAAGGTATCCACATTTGAATGACTGCATTCTGTATTCTTACAGTCACAGGTGATCCACAACCTATGAAGCGGAGCCGCAGTTTGGTTTGGCTGCCACCTAGCCGTGAGTAAAACTGAACCGAGTCAGAATTATTCTCTATGATGACATCACCTGTTGTTGTAATTGTAAAGTACCTGTATAGTATAAACTACCTGTCAAAGGTTTTAGAACACCTTAATTTTTCGGTTTTGTTATCGCAATTTATGACTGAAATTAAACTAATCTATGTAATCTATCCATGTTATCTAACAATAATAGCAATCTACTACTTCCTGTAGGTCAATATTGTCCAACAATGCATTAATACAAAGGGGTTTGGAAATCATTAACTAAAGTTGGGACATTAACTTAACTGTTGGTTAGTGTGCACACTGTCCCTGAAAAATAAATCAATAATCTAAACTAAATTCGCTGGATATTTTTAATAATGGAAGAATGGGGCTGTTCTAACACTTAAACCTGTATTGAAGGCTGAGAAGTTTTTTTTCTTCTAATTCATTGTTTTCCCTTTAGTGTCTGAGCTGAGGGTCATTCTGCTGGGGAACAGCTGGTCTGAGAGGAGTTCAGTTGGTAATGTAATACTGGGAGAGACAAAGTTCAACTTTGAGGATGAATCTGACGTTCAGAAATTCGAAGGATCATTTAAGGAGAAAGAAATAGTTCTCATCAACACCCCAGATCTGCTGCATCCCAACATCTCTGAAGACATACTCACAGAACATGTTAAAAACTGTGTTTGTCTCTGTTCTCCTGGACCTCATGTGTTCCTGCTGGTTCTAAAGCCTGAAGACTTCACTGAGGAACAGAAAGTGAAGCTCTGCAAAGTCCTTCAACTTTTCGGTGATCAATCATTTGCTCATTCACTGGTCCTGATATCATCATCCAGAGAGAAGAGTTCAGGTTTCAGGGACAAACATGTACAAGACCAGCCCCTGAATGACATGATTAAAATGTGTAGCTACAGATCCTTAAAGCAGAAGAATCTTGAACAATTAGAGCTGTTAACGCGCCTGGGTCAAATTGCAAAGGAAAACAATGTAGAGTATGTCAGCTGTGAGGTGTTTGAGGACACCAACAAACCAGCTTTAAACCTGGTTCTCTTCGGGAGCAGAGGAGCAGTGAAGACATCAGCAGCCAAGGCCATTTTAGGTCAGACAGACCTTCAATCAGTCTCCAACTCATCAGAGTGTGTTGAACATAAGGGAGACATTTGTGGGCGTTCTGTTTCCCTGGTGGAGCTGCCTACTTTGTCTGGAAAACCTCAGAAGGCAGTGATGGAGGAATCACTCAGGTGTATTTCCCTCTGTGATCCTGAGGGCGTCCATGCCTTCATCCTGGTTCTACCTCTGGAACCCCTCACTGATGAAGACAAGGCAGAGTTAGAAATCCTTCAGAACACCTTCAGCTCTCAAGTCAATGACTTCACCATGATTCTGTTCACTGTGGAGTCAGATCCTACAGCTGCAGATGTTGTTAACTTTTTTACTAAGAACAGAGGCATCCAGGAGCTCTGTCAGAGCTGTGGAGGAAGATTTGATACGCTTGACATCAACGACAATCAGAAGATCCCAAAGCTGTTCGATAATGTGGAGAAGATGAGAGATGAATCATCCAGATGCTTCACAAAAGACACCTTCATCAAGGCTCAAATGGAGAATGTTTTACAACTGAAGGCTGACCTGCAGGATGTGAAACAGAGCAATGAGAGCACAGAGCCTCTCAGGATGGTACTGATAGAAAAGAATGGGAAGAGTTCAACAGTAAACACCATTTTGGGTGAAACGTGTTTCACAAAGTGTTGCGAGGAAGCAACAGGAGAGATTGATGGACAGTCTGTCATTGTGGTCAAAACCCCGAGCTTGTTTGACACGACTCTGTCTGATGATCAAGTTCAACTGGAGCTTCACAAATGCATCAGCATGTTGTCTCCTGGTCCTCATGTGTTCTTGCTGGTGCTGCAGATGGGGAACATCACACAAGAAGAAAAAGATTATGTGGAACTGATCAAGACATTTTTTTTGAAGTCTGAAGACTTCATCATCATAATATTCACTGGTGGAGAAGAACTGGAAGATCAGTCATTTGAGAGTTTTTTTGGAGATTGTGACGACTTCGTCAAACAACTCATAAATGACTGTGGAGGAAGATACCAGGTCTTCAATAACAAGGATTACACAAACCGCTCACAAGTCATTGAACTGCTGACAACGATCAAGACCATGGTGAAGAAAAACGGTGGTAGTTACAACACTGAGATGTTTGAAGACATGAAGAGACAGTATGACCACCTTAAAAAAGAGCATGATGACCATATGGAAAGCGCAAGAGAAAAGCATGAGGTGGATTTGAATATGAAAAACATTGAAATTGAGCATGAGAAAAAACTGAGAGCAAGACAGCTAAAGGAATGCATCAACAAACAGCGTGAGATGAGAAAGAAAGAGCGGGAGGAACAGGAGAGGAAATGGAAAAAAAGAGAGGAAACTCAGCGACAGGAATGGAGAAGAAAACAAGAAGCTTCAGAAAAAGAGCAAATGGATATTGCTGAGAAGAAGCTGGAGCAATGTAGAAAAGAGATGAGGAGAGAGCACGAGAATCTCAAGAGAAAGCATGAGAAAGATTTGAAAATGAAAAACAATGAAATTGAGCAGGAGAAAAAACTGAGAACAAGACAGCTAAAGGAAGAAGACGAAAGCATCAACAGTGTGAGTTGAGGAAGAAAGAGCTGGGGGAAGAGGAGAGGATATGAAAGAAAGAGAAGAAACTCAGCGACAAGACTGGAGAAGAAGACTGGAAGCTTGTGGGAAAGTAGTCTTTATAGAAAGAGAGCAAGAAGAAGCTGGAGCAATTTATAAAAGAGATGAGGAGAGATCGAGACGCATTGCATAAAGTACAAAGGGACAACCAGGAACAGCTACGTCAGGAGGATAAATAGATTCTCAAGGAGGTCAAGACATAAAAAACTCCTAGACTACAATCATAATACAAGCATAAGGAAATATTTTGATGTAGCTGTCATTCTGTTTGTATTATTTCTATTACTGTATATTACTTATTAGCAGTGTCCAGAAAGCTTTTTGAAAGCATGCTTCGCAAACATTGGAAGTGGAACTAGAGCAAAGCTACACTAGGGAAAAATCTAGTTTGGCTAACTTAAGGTAAAAAAAATATCAAGTTGACAATGAACATGTGATATGAAATCATACCAAAATATAATACAAAAAAGTCATATGGCAGCAAAAAATGCGACTGTGTTTACTGCAAAAACTAAAAAGGGACATCTCCTCTGATCTCTGCACTGACTTTAAAGCAACACAATCCACCTTCAGCTGGCTGAGTCACAAACATCCACAGGGAACCCAACCTAGATGGACACCATGGGCCAACCACTTATCAGCTCTTACTCCAACCCCAAGGTACTACTGTATACCATCCCCGAGCTCGTCCGTAAAGTCAAACCCTTCCATCCATTTCCCCTATGATCACCGACTACTTATGTCCTCCCTCACCTCTTGAACCGAACCCCCTAAACTTTAAACTGACTGCGATTTAACCCATCCTTGAAAAAACAGATGCAAACCCAACCTGATCTGAGCCATTACAGGACCATCTCCAACCTGCTCCTCGTTACCAACACTCTGGATAGGATTGTTGCTTCTCAACTTCAGTCCCACCTCAACGCAGACCAACTCCACAAACCCTTCCAATCTGGCTTCAGCCCTGATCGACGTAATGAAACCACCACAACCTCCTCTGTGCAGCTAACATGGGATTGCTCAACACCCTAGTCCTACTCGACCTCAGTTCTGCCTTTGACACAATCTCCCAGCCAGTCCCCCTGGAATGCCTGGCTGTCATTGGGTTCACTGACGTACTCAGTCCCCTCCTCTTAATCATCTACATCCTTCCCCACGGTCTGATACTCCGTCAATCCAACCTGGACCACTGATATCCCCCCACACCCCCTGTCCCAAATCAACTCCTGCCTGTCAGTCATAAAAACTTGGAAGGAAACTTCCCCAAACTCAACAGTGAAACTAAAACAGAACTCCTGGGCTCCAAATCCGCAACCAACAAAATTACCACACACACCACAGTCGCCCCTCCCCCCGCAAGCTCTGCGTGATCTTCGACTCCACCTTTATCCTTGAGCACTATATCCGCCATATCGTTAAAACCTCCTTCTATCACCTCCGAAACATCACCAAAATCAGACCCTCTCACACAACCTCGCTGCTGAAAGACTCGTCTCAATTTCTGCAACTCAGTCCTCTACGCCATCAGCTCTATCCATAGACTACAGATGGTACAGTACCAATTGCCTGTCTCATCACTCAGACCAAATCCTGGCACCACATCACCCCAGTCCTGATAAACCTCCACTTGCTTCCCGTCACCCACCGGATCACCTATAAAATCCTGGTCCTCACCTTCAACCCCCCCCCCCCTCCTATCTCATGGACCTTCTCTCACCCTACCAATTCCATGGTCCCTCAGACCTGCCTCAGCTGGTCTCCTCTCAGCCCATAAAAAAACAACCTCCAAAGTTTAAGGGACAGAGGTTCCTCCAGGGCAGCTCACAGGCTCTGGAACTCCTTCCCCCAAGAGTTCGAAGACTCAGAATTCCTCACCATATTTCAGTCCTGCCTCAAGACCCATATATTCTCCTCGGCCCATTCCCCCCATCCACATATTAGACTCAATGACTGTAAGGCAGTTTTCACTGGCCCCAACACCAAACTGCTAAACAGGCTCCAAATCATCCAGAAATCCTCTCCCCGGATGATTACACGCACACAATCATCTGAATGCATCAGCCCCATTCTATTTTAAGTACAATGGCTTTCCCCTGGCTGTCCCTTATGAAGTCATACTCAATGTTAAAAAAACATTTACAAAAGTGAATTTTGCATAAAAGGTTACCTTAAAATGAAAATGAATGTGTCAACAGTGAACTTTTTTTGTAATGTAAAAAAAAATGTTTTATTAATTTATAATCATCTGGCTTACATGGCATGCCTGATTAATTGTCATATTTTTTTTCCTATGTTATCCTACATGTATATCCATCCCTGGGCTGTTTATAGGCACACACAAACAGGGGTAATTTGTTATTATGTTCATTGCTGTTTCTTTAATACTTAATGATGATTTACATTTTTCCTTAACTGTTTCTGCCTTCCAACTTGAAGTTGGATCATGATCAAAATATATGATGTAAAAAAATTAATGATCAAATTATACAGTAAAAATTATATAAAAAGAGAGATATGAGCACTTATTAGAGTTTTTTGGAGAGAAAAGAGTGATTCAGGAATGTGTAAATGATCACATTTTTAAAACATAAGGGGTGTTAATGTAACACATTTTAATGGAGTCTATAATTATTATAATTCTAAAGGTTATTACAGATGGATTTGTTCATATGTTGTTAAATGTCTGATTTATGATACATCTTGTTCTTAAAAAAAGTGCCAACATTTTATTTTAAGACCTGTAAATTTCTGATTTATAAAATGAAAAAAGGTTGTAAAAACACACTATTTTGTTATTTAGTTTGAACACTATTTTCTTGTAAAACTTAAATAAACATTCTTACTCCTGATTTATCCAGCATCTAGATTTTTTTTGTTAAGATATCCAAATGTATGCATAATTAGTTAGTTAGAGATATATGCCAAATTTGCACATTAATTCAAACATTTATAAAAAAATATTGTTATACAAAGAATAATTGTTTTAATATAAGTTATCATAATGATATATACAGTAAGTTATAATGTTCCCCTATTCACCTGAAGTGTCTCACCTTAATTAATTTAATGAGTGCATGTTGCTGTATCGTCAGGATAACTTTAGTTATGCTTTTTAAAGTACAAATAGTATCAAATATTTGAAGTGCAAGCTTTGGTTAATTCACAGCTTTGAGCCTAAAACATCATATTCATGCAGGACACTTACCACCGTCAGGCTGCTCATAACATTAATTTAAACATTGCTGGCTGTTGCAGCTTTCCTCCCCAGCCGACTTTTCTCCTCACAGTATATATATATATATTTTTTTCATGTGAGTTTATTCAGGTGATAAACTCCTTCGACAGGATCCCTGTGGCTGCCTACACAATAAGAAATCAAAGTGCAGGAATGGTCCTAAAATGGTACAAATGCTTTGTCCCCTCCAGTTGTACCTTAAACATTGGCAGATATTTGTACCTTCTTGTCTGCACCTCAAAGAACATTTCTGTATCCCTAGTGACAATAATGTAGCCCGCTTCACTTCATATGATATGCAGAAAACTTGTAGAATTCACATTTTCCCTGTACCTTTCCAAAGGGTACATTTGTGTCACTTGGGGCACAGACATGGTCTTTTAGAGGTACAGAGAAGAAGGTACAAATATGTATCTTTTTGGAGCATTCCTGTACTTTGATTTCTTAGTGTGTAGATATTTTGAAAGTGCCCTCACAGAGCACATATTTCTACACTGCATTCCATAATATTATTTACAAGTATTTATACATTTAAATTGACGTATGAATCAGTCAAAAATAATACGTTATTTATATTTCAATTAGCTTTATTGGCATAAATGTAACAAAAACATAGCCTATATTATTATTAGAAATGTTTGCACATCTTAATACAGAGACAAAAAATAAACATATCAAACCACTAAAACGTGAATATGTTATTGATTTAATAAAGTTCAATGCATTGTGCTTGATCATTGTTGCACTGCTCTATGAGAAACCAAACTAAAGGACATACATGGTATTGACATGGGGGGAACATTTTAGTGATCTTTCATCGCCACCTGTTGGACATATTGTAGATTTCAGCTCTGGGTTTATTTCATTGAGCTTTTTAAGAGAATGATTCCTCTCACTAAATGTTATCAGGGGAATATTTACCTTTCAGAAATATCGAGATTTAAAGGTTCAGTAAGCGGAATGGTCAGTTTAGCTAACTTCCTGTCACTGACTGCAGTTAGCGGTTCCCTCCCTCGTCCCCACCTCACCACATTAATGCACTGCGGTCTTCAAACAGTGAGTTATCTAGCACCATCTCAGATAAGTAAGTGTGATAACACATGATAAAAACCACCAAAACAGACATTGGGAAGGATTTTTACCTGCTCTGCCATTGTAGGCGCACACACATTCACCCATCTGTTGCTCTGCGCGTGCACCGGCATTGAGATGGGTGTCGGTTTGTAGGTCTCTTGTGATTGGATATTAATTTCGGGATCCCCAAGAATTGTATTTGCCGATTACATGCAGAGCAGCTGACTGAGAGATCGGCTTTATGAAACGCGCACACTGTGTAAGTGATCACTGTATGAATAAAGAGCGATTTAACACTTATATTAACATAAATAAATCTCTTACTTCACCTTTAATATGTTTTGTTAATAATGAGAACAGCTATTCGGGCTTCCGTCAGAAAGAACAAAATAAAGAAAGAAAGAAAAATAAAGAAAATTACGTTTACAGGAGTGTTTAAGTCATCCATCCCGCGTTCAGTTATTATAAAAAAACATATTAGATCATGATCTCTACTTTATTATCCTGTTAACGAGAGAGAGAACATTTTTAACTAGAACTGCAAGCAGTTATGACCGGGGGATTGTCAGCCTGTCCACTGTAAAGAGAATTTTTGCATCAAAAAAATAACAAAGTCCCATCTACATAGATATTTCTCGGCCATATTTTTAATATAGACTCGGGTATGCCCCATGATGGTGTCCCTTGAGTTTAAAGCGGCCAGTTACAAGATATAAACTTTTCTCGTTTATGGCGCCTCCTTTTGGCGAAATTTTCCAAACATTTTGAGGATGTTCCTTAGGACAGCACGAACATATGTCTAAAATGTTGTCTTGATCCGATGTATGGTTTTGGATGTATGATTACGTACAAAGTAGTACAAGAAAGCTAACCGGCGAATCTTTAAAGCGCTACCGTAAGGTCTTCCGATGGTCGTAGAAAAATTCTTGAACAAATTTTGCTCGTGGGAGTGGGTAGATCATAATTCTTTTGGTTTTCGTCCAAATCGGGCAAACACTGTAGGAGGAGTATGTTTTGGTGACTGACACAGTTTTTGCGACGTAGTGAAAAATCTGTATTGGCGGAAATGGGCGTGGCATATGTCAAACGATGCAGCTGACTTGTGTGAATGTGTGGATATTTGTTGTAGCGCCACCAAGTGGCCGGCATGTCTGATTTTTTGTCTGCGTACCAGGCACAGACCTGGATCTAGTCATGCAAGTGGCTTGTCCCTACTCTTTACGGTTTCGGCTGCAGCACCAGTTTTACGTGGAGAAAATAATAAAGGTTCCAGCAAAAACAATAGGGTTCCCTGCCCAGCAGGGCTATGGAACCGCGTTGCTCTGCAAAACGCGGTGCCAGGCCCTTCTCGGGCTTGGCCCCCTAATTAATTAGTTATCACTGGAGGAAATAAAATGTAGGTCTACGATTCCCTATATGGAGAATGAAAATGAAATGCATGTAGAGTTCCTTGAGGTTGTTTTTTTCCAGCTGCTTCCTCTGCTTCTTGTGCCAAGGCCTCGATGTATTTCTGTTTGTCACATTTTAACTTTTAAACCTAAACGCAGAATATACTTTAATCTCCACTAAATTTACTCAAATGCCCTCTCTGTGGTGGAGAGAGTGTTTTTTTACTCAACTAGTGAAAGATGTATCCTTATGGCAATTGTATTCTCCCATTTTAAACAGACATTCCCTCTTCAAGTAAAAAGGGCGACTGAATTTTTAGAAGATCATTTTATAAGCCTCTGCCAAAGGTCCTAGTCCCAAGAATTAGGTAAAGCAGAAAATAATAAACACTTAATCTTTACTATTGCCAGTTTGTGCATTCTACTTTTGTAAAAGGAAATTGAACGTAAAATAGAGGTACTTCGTAATTTAACACTTTCTGGCGGATTTCAAATTCTTCTTCAGCTTGCTTTTGCTGGTTGTAAAAATACTTTTAGCTTCAAAGGATAGTGGGTCTTTGTAATTTGAGCCGAAAAGAATATTAACCCTTAATCCCTATGCATTTTTAATATATAGTCTATCAGTAAAATAGGGTCTAATAATGTAATTCAGCCCCACGTTGGGCACCATGTCAACATTGGACATACTAATCCAATGGTGATTATATTTTGGCCTATCAGGTCTATTATTTAATTCCTAATAAACCCATATCAGCCAAGTATTATGTGTTCATTATCTATAACCTCTTTTGGATTAGAAAGAAAGATTAAAGATAATTCCCAATATGTTAAGGGTTTATATTTTGCAAGAAACCTTCCTACAAACACCTATATAAAAAAGCTCTATTTTAAAGCATGCAAACCTTTGCTCCCCCTCCTACTTTGACCTCTCTATTAGTAAATTAAAATCAATTCAGTTACCCCAGGTTAAATTTAAACCTTAGACCAATACCAGATATTTTCCATGTTCTAACCTGTCAACTTTTAGATAGGAGAAGATTGACTAACAAGCTTCATTATTACCTTGGATGAATAAAGTACATTTTGCCTCCTCCCTACAAGAAGTCTAACAGCTATAAGAATCTTCTGAACCTTAACAATGGGCCAGATCAGGGACATATTAAAATGTATTCTCTCTCTGAGAGATATGTGTATGTGTATTAAAATCAGTAATGTGCCATAGTGTGGAAAATAATTGTACTTACCTCCCAGGGACGACACAATCTCTTTTGAAGAAAGAACCTATACATAAAGTCCTTCTGCACCAGTATTAAACTAATTCAGACTGAGGCGTATAACATTTTAAGGGATTTTAATCAAAAAATACCAGAGAGTATATGAGTATTACATTAAATGAAAAAGAAAGGAAAAAAGAAAGAGTTTATATGCCTAAAGACTCATTAATAGAGTTATTTTACCCCTAAAGGGTGTTTTACTCGGCTTATTGTTCCAAGAGTTTTGCAATCAAACTCTAAATAATTATCGCGCCTACTCGCTTATCTAAATTTCCCAAAAACCCACAAAATACTAGGGACTTAAGGAGATTTATCAACCAACTCCCGTTAATTCCATCCACTATTCTATTAGGTTTTCTATTCTGCTCCCCATCTAAAGTTTAAAGGTGAAGTAAGCAATTTATTTATGTTAATATAAATGTTAAATTGCTCTTTATTCGTACAGTGATCACTTACATAGTGTGCACGTTTCATAAAGCCGATCTCTCAGTCACCCGCTCTGCATGTAATGGGCAAATAAACTTTTCGGGGATCCGGAAACTGATGACCAGAAGAGAGAACGCTACAAACCGGCACCCGTCTCACTGTGGTTTAGCGATCGCTAAAAACTGTAAGTTATTCTCCGCCTCCATGGTTGAAGGAACAGAGAAAATGCTGAAACAGAGTGGCAAAACTGAAGTAGTCTTGCTCAAAACTTGCTCTTATATAGGGGACAGAGACCCAATGCGTGTGTATGAGGCTAAGGAGCGGGAGGAGTGAATAAGGAGCAGCTGCAGGGGGAACCTGGTAGCGCCCACCTCCCTTCTCCTTGGAGAATAACCTTCCGTCTTCCCATGGACATATATAATAAGGTCTTTTCTTTCTATGGTCAGCTTTAACCTGATGAACGTTTCAACTATGACCAACTTTTTTGTAGGTTAAAGGTCACCTGTTTTCTTGCTGGTCAACTCCACATTCACAGGCTGTGTCTTGATTCAGAGACCACGCACTTGGTAGGACGCAGTCTCGCGGTCTATGAAGGCTATAGCCTATGAAGGCCGATTTTAAGGCCGGTTTTAAGGCCAACGAGCCTTGTTAAACGAGACGGTCTCCGCAGGTCTCCGTTTACGAGCATTTCCGGTTTACGTAACAAGCCGTTACCTTGCGTGACGACTCGCCGCTCCTGTGCTGCCTAGCAACCCTGATTGCTGCCAACGGAGACAGCCCTGTCAGCGGAGGAAAAAAGAAAAATAAGTTGTCTACCAGACGAAAAGAAAAAAAAGTACAAGAAAAAAAGAAAGGAAGATAAAAGTTAAGAAGATGGAGCAACACGTTGCTGTTTTGTTATTTTTTATTTTATTTTATGCAATCTCTGAAAAAAACGCAATGAATCTTGGGATATGTTGGGCCACGAAGGATACATCTGATGCAGCCTTCAAATCTGCTTCAAAACCGTGAAACGAAGGCTGCATTTCACGACCGCATATGAGGAGCCTTGCAAGGAGCCTTGCAAATGGGACAGCCTTTGCGCGCCGCTATGACGCAATCGGTCTTCAAATGCAGCCTACGAGGCCGGTTCCAAGACCGCAACCCCTGAATCAAGACACAGCCACACTCTAAATATAAAATGTCTCATCCCCTTAAGAATCAGATATGTACAAAAAAAAGTTTCAATATTTTCATACATCTCAACACTCTATGTCATGGCAGTTCTCCTTTTTCTTAAGTAAACATTATAATTCTACAGCCACAGCTAAAGGGTCAAAAGAGTCTTCTTTTAAAGAGTGTGTAAACACTCACTGTAATGTAATTACACATTTACAAATGTTAGTTATTGTTGGAACTACACCTTCAAACTTGATATAGGTCTAATTTAGTATGTAGGCTAGGCTCCTTTCAATATTTAATTGCTTTAATTATTATTATCATTTTCAACTGAAGTGTTTAAGGTCATGAATGAATCTCAGCTGTGTGCCCGTGGGTGTTTATGTGAGCTGTCAGTAAGGAAAAATATTTGATAAAATATTCAAATATTTATTCACGACAGAGTGAAAGACACGTTACACAGGTATATAATCCAGTACTTTGTTATTTCTCTGTGACGTGTATGTGTAATATTACATTGCATATTACAATATTGTACGAAACTTCTGCATGAGCTTAAATATGCAGGGAGCTAACATATTTATAATGCAAATAAAAAAAATCACAAATCTCGAAGCAATGATCCATTAACTCATAATAGTAGAAGAAATTTGACAAACTATGATTAGAGGAATGTTATGCCCCTGTCTAGGGGAAAAATGGAGGTACAACATAAAAGTGTAATCCCACTCCCCGATCCCCAAACCACCACGCACAGACGTTTTCCAAAGTATAAATGATCAATTTATTTATACCAAACCATAACAAAATACAACTTAACCCTTGTGTCACCTTAACTTTTACTGCACCTTACTTACCTTTAGGACAAAAACATCCCCTCCCTATGAACTGCCATAAAAACATTATACAGTAAAAACATTTTCTACTTTTTTTTTACAAACCTTTTATCCCACTTGAGCTCTGTACATACATATCAAATATTCATTCATTGTCAATTTGACTCTTTTAATTCCGGTTTCTTTGATGATGTCAACAAAGTACTGTGAACCTACAGCCACCTGAAAGCCAACAAATTGTACCTTATAGCTGCACACATATGCATGCACACAAAGACACACAAATACACACACAGTAATTCCACAACAGACACACACACACACCCTAAGGTATCCATATAGATCCACACTTTCCATTAATTTCTCATATTTCTTATGTTAAGTCCTGCAACTCAGATCCTCAGAAAAAACAGGAGGAAATAAATGATTGAGCTAGATAAAGCTAAAAAAGGAATTTTGGTGTCTTAAGTTTTGGATTATTGCCTAATATCATCAAATTCACATGCGTTTGTCATCATGGCTATGGTTTGAAAAAACAAAGTTTTTACAGGATTTAATGCTTTCAAATTGGACCATTTTTTCCCATACAAGTTTGAGTGTGTAAGGTGTGGCTGTGTGTACACAAACACACACACACACACTATCATTTCTCAACACACACATATGCACCACACACTAGCATCCCTACCAACACACTCACACCATTTAGGTTGATTATTTTCCATTGCACTGTGGGGGGCAGGACCGACAACCTGGAAAATTGCTTGTAATTCAACCCTATGCCAAATATAGGGAAATGGCTCCAAATGGTGATGGTGTTGGCTTTATGTCAAGGATGAAAGCATAAAATCATTGAGAAAAATATGTAATGCTGTAATGACAGCAGGATCAAATTGGTTAAAAAAGGCTGTTTTGAATGAAAGTCAATGGCGGACAAAAACGTCCTTAGGGAGCTGAGAGTGACCTGGCTTAATTATAGATGGTACAAAGTTGCTAAGTAGAAATTCACAAAATATTTGAAAAAAAAAATCCCTGGCCAAAATGTATTCAGTTAACATTAGCACAACCAAAGTTATACACAAAACAAAGCGTAAAGTGTAAAGCACTTTGAATGGCTTTGTGTCTGAATTGTGCTATATAAATAGACTTGCCTTGCCTTGCCTTGCCTTGCCTTGCCTTGCCTTGCCTTGCCTAAAACAAGTGCAAAAGGACAGGAATGTACCCAAGAGCGCCTAATGGTTAAAGCTGCAGGGTGAGCTGATTACTGACTAATGCCAGGATAAACAAACAAAAGAGCAATCACCAACTACTTCCACAATAAACCAAAACAGAAGACAAACTCAACAAAAGAAATGGCAGCTCACCCCTACCGAACACAATTTACACGCAATAATTTATTTATTTATTTATTTATTATTCTTTTTTCGGACAATTCCACACAATACACAATTTTCTCTTGCAAATATTCATACATCATACTTTGTGTTGTCCGAAGGGAGACGGAAGAAGCCAAAGGCTTATCAGGTCCCGCCCCCATAATGAAACTACAAAGGCTCTCAGATACACAGGTCAGGGTTTGGGAATACGGATGAATGAGTGCTGCTGCTGTCAATCATGCCACCGGCCGTGTGAATCTGCTGCCGCCACTTAGGGGACCAAACACCAGCACCTGCATAGAAAAGATCCCTAGATCACATAGATTAAAGGAGAAGTAAGGAGAAGAAGTTTTGTTAATATTCTTGTTATATTACTCTGTATTAATACAGCATTCACTTAAATAGTATGCGCAGTTCATAACACAGGTCTCCCAGTCATTCAACTTTGCAGTAAGGGAGGGGACTACTAACTGCAGTTACTGACAGGAAGTTAGCTAAAAGGAACTTGCTGAACCTTTAATTTAGTTTCAGAGCACATTGGAAAATTAAACTGTATATATTGCAATAACAAAACGGAAAAATTAAGGTGTTCAAAAACTTTTGACAGGTAGTGTATACAGGTACTTTAATCAAAATTACAACAACAGGTGATGTTAATATAGAGGATCATTCTAACTCTGTTCAGTTATACTCACAGCTAGGTGGCAGCCATTCAAAACGGCTGCTCCGCTTCATAGGTTGAGGATCATCTGTGATTGTAAGGATACAGAAAATATATTAATTTGAATGTGGATACCTTGTCATTTCACGAGTGAACTTGTATTTATTTTTCTTGGGTTTGTATCTTTTAACAAACTGATATAGAAAAAATCAATGGTTATTGCCTGGTCTTGGTGTGATGTTGCATCATCCATTTTGTCAGAGATTGGCACACCAAAAGTATGATAGTTGAAGGGTTTGGAAAATTAGTAACTAGTATCAATCAGTTTCACCACTGATAGTCTGCTTCTAGCTCTCTTCCTTGGTTCGCACCAGATTGGATAATGATTCAAATTGTTTAGAATGGTTTGGTTCCCTTTCACAGCTAGTGTTTGCTCTAGTCAGAAGTGAAACAAAATACAGCAGCATAAACCACACGAGAACTAGGGATGGGTATCGTTAGGAGTTTTTCGATACCGGTACCAGTGCTGGTACCTCTGTTCGGTATCTATACTTTTCGGTACTTGTTTAAATACTGCTCTCCATAACTTGGTGCAAAACATATTAATATGAGAAGATTTGAATAGGATTGAAATGAATTTATTGTTAATTATTGTCCTCTCATTTCTTTAACAAGTTTTTCAGATTAATCTGAAATTAAATAATTTAACGATCAATAATTATGTGAAAAGTGCACAATTTCATTATTAGCTTAAATGATGAATTGCAAAACAATATTCAGACTGAAAATTACAACAAAAAAAAGCTACAGGGTAAGTAGATTGTCCACCTCACCACAAACTAACCGCAACAGAGTTGGTTTGGAAGCGTACAGAGACCTCTGCTTTAACAAGGTCTAGGTAAGCTTGTTTGATCTGCTTTTGGTGTGCACCATCCAGGTACGATTGCTGTGTTGTCTGTACAAGGAATGGGTTCAAACTTTGATCTTTTCTGCAGCAATGTAAGTAAATAAAGCCTTGAAAGTTGATTCAAACAATTGGTTCAGGTGTCCCAATTTTAGTTAATGAATCCCAAAACCTTTGAATAAATGCATTGTTGGACAATTTTGACCTGCAGTAAATTGCTATTAATGTTAGATTACATGGATGGATCACATAGATTGAAGGAGAAGTAAGGAGAAGAAGTTTTGTTAATATTCTTGTTATATTACTCTGTATTAATACAGCATTCACTTAAATAGTATGCACAGGTCTCCCAGTCATTCAACTTTGCAGTAAGGGAGGGGACTACTAACTGCAGTCACTGACAGGAAGTTAGCTAAAAGGAACATATCACTTGCTGAACCTTTAATTTAGTTTCAGAGCACATTGGAAAATTAAACTGTATATATTGCAATAACAAAACGCAAAAATGAAGGTGTTCAAAAACTTTTGACAGGTAGTGTATACAGGTACTTTAATCAAAATTACAACAACAGGTGATGTTAAAGCGGTATCGAGTAACATTTAAATATCTTTTAAACAGCCTCATGTTTCCTCTGATAATCATAAATTACCTTTAACAGCAAACGAGACCATCAGTGCAAAGAAAGACGTTTTTATATAGTTTTTATTACTGCTTTTGGTCTGGTCGCACACCCAGTCCGATTTTCGGTTCGCTCGTGCAGGCTCTATGGTCACATATCCGTATTGGTTGCAGATTTCAGTGTGGTGCTGCAACGCGATTTGAGAAGCCTATCCCTCCAGGTGAGGGAAGGGGAGCGGGAGCCTTGTTTGAGACAGTTATTTGTCGTCTAATGACTGATAACGGGGCTGAACCATCAAAGAAAAAAAGAGAAGAAAAGGGAGAGTGATAGGCGGGCGGGAGGGCGTTGCCAAGCAACGTGTATACAATTTCACGAGAGCGAAACTACTGCAGTGTTTACTCCTAAATGAATGAGCGGTTGGTACTAACACAAAGTTTGCTTTGCTTCACCATCATCAGATAACCATTATCTGAAATAGTCATTATTTACATCAACAACACAAACACATTACCTCATCGTGATCCATACTGCCGTCTCTCTTTCATTCACTTTCTGTGAGGACACAGCTCCGTGAGAGAGAGTAGTTAGGTGACGCTGCTGCATCAACTCATTGCAATCAGGTATGTGTACTGACTGGCATTAGTTGATGCAGTGTCAAAACCACTCTCACGGAGCCGAAAAGAGTCCTCACACTTTCAACACATGGACATGCACTATATTAAACCCTTCTCAGTCCACACTCACGCGCCTGGCACGAGCATTTGCGACAGCGGGTGTCGTAAAAATACTACCACTTTTGTCCAAAGGGGACGCCAACGTGCCATCTTACTCGTAGTGGCTTTAATACAGAGGATCATTCTAACTCTGTTCAGTTATACTCACAGCTAGGTGGCAGCCATTCAAAACTGCTGCTCCGCCTCAAAGGTTGAGGATCATCTGCGATTGTAAGGATACAGAACATATATTAATTTGAATGTGGATACCTTGTCATTTCATGAGTGAACTTGTATTTATTTTTCTTGGGTTTGTATCTTTTAACAAACTGATATAGAAAAAATCAATGGTTATTGCCTGGTCTTGGTGTGATGTTGCATCATCCATTTTGTCAGAGATTGGCACACCAAAAGTATGATAGTTGAAGGGTTTGGAAAATTAGCAACTAGTACATTTTAAGAGGAAGACACGCTTTGTGCTTTGTGTCGTTCTCTGCTTGTGTTAATTTCTGTTTTGGTTGCTGGAATGCTGTGTAGCCAGTCTAAGCCAGAATATTGAAAGTAAACATATCTAGCGGCAGCTCACTTGGAATAAGCTTTTGAGCTTTACGATCAACATTTTGAGGTGCTATGTTTGAGTGGATTCTCCCCATTTCCTGCTGCCTAGAGCTGGGTATTGTTCAACATTTTTCAATACAGATATGATACCTAGACTTCGATACCGGTTCCTGAACTTTTCTGTTACAATTGAAATATTATGGAATCCGTTTTAAAAATCTGACATTACACATTATGGTAGAAAAAACTTTTTTTTTCTACTATGTAACCTGTCTGTGTGTATCGATACCAGTCTCACTGCAGCTGGTTGGCTTCCAACTCTACTGAGCAGGTTGCAACACACATCTTATCAACAAACATGTGGAGCATCAGGTTTTTTTCAATGTGACTGTAATCCAACACCACTGTTTTCCTGATCTGGAATATTTTCATGCCTCTGCAACGGCATGAGACGAAGGCTGGAGGCTTTAGGTTTTCTTATGAATGCAATATTTCATGAACGCTTTGAAGGATTGTCTTCAAACTTTGCATAAATGTCCACTCTGACTGATCAGATTTTGGTGGTCAAAGGTTACTGTGACCTTACATATTGTAAGTCTCATTGACCTTGTACCATAGTGTTGCTTCTTAGGAGCTTTATCTTTTTTTAAGCATTACCTACCACCACTGGACTTTCAGCATTTTGCATTCGCATGCCTCATAGAACCAACAGGCGGTAGTTGTAGTTACTTTTAAAATGTCAAATGTTTTACCCTGCCCGTAGCCGTGAGTGAGTGTGAACACATGACTTAGCTTTATAGCCTAGGGGCCAAGGTGAATTTGATTTGAACTACAGCTCCAGACTAACTTTAGCTCAGTTTGAAAGATTATCTCACAAATTATCTCACTGCTGCTGCGGATCAGAGGTTTCCCTTTGCTTTGCTCTGTAAGAAAACCGAAAAATTAAATAGATGGATGGATGGATGGATGGATGGATGGAATGTACGGCGGTTTCGGCCCGAAACAGTTAAAAGGCCGAACAAAATTACTAAATGACCGAAGGAAATATGTTTTTAAAAGAGCTGCGTGCTTGTAAACCAGGAAATGGCAGTAAAGAGAGACGTAACCGTGTATGCGAGTCCACGTCTCTTTGTGAGCGCGCAGCAGGAGCAGTTTGGAAGGTGCTTGCATGGAAATGTCAGAGTCCAGTGTGGGAGCATTTTTTCAAACTGGATGAAACACGGCGCAGACAGTGCAATGCTTTATGCAGCATAAAGTTAAAACGCTCGTCCAAGACTGATGTCTAATCACCATAGAAACACAAAAGCCTTGCGCGAGTGAAGCAGCGATTCACCCGGTGAAACTCTGACAGTGCGACGGTTGGTAACAGTGTCATTCACAGTGACACCTCGCCGGTGAGGGCCGCCGCGCAAAAAAGACTTTAGTTTGACAGCTAAAAAAAGTTACAATCACCTCCTAAGCATGGACATCATTTAAAATCTCTCATTGTTAAGATCAGGGCTTTGATGCAAATTCTGACGTCTGAACATTACAGTGGGAGCTGTGGTGCAGTTTTTTTATAGCAGCTCAACCTGCACTGCACTGCAAAAAATAAAAAAGGAAAAAGGCAATAAGTCGATCTTTGTGTAGATTCATCCTCATATAAGTCAAGGTAAAAATCATTGAGTGGTTCACAAATGAATTCCTAGTAAAATGTTAATTTTACTCTTAGATTTGAAGGTTTTACTGTTTCTTTGTTTATTTAGGGTTGCTTTTTAGTTGTATGCTATGTTTGAGGAGAACATTTGGGAGTTCATGTATGCAATGTTGAAAGAATTGACTAAATAATAAACAAAACTGCAAAAGCCTCTTTCGGTATTCGGTTTCGGCCAATAATTTTAATTTCGGTGCATCCCTAATAGATAGATAAATAGATAGATAGATAGATAGTAGTGGACTATTCAAGCTATAAAAGCATTTCTGAATCACTGAAAACACAATTTTAATCAATATTTAGTTTAATTTGTTTGATGTATAGTTGGTCAATCTAGAGAAAACAAGATACCTCAACTCCAGCAGTTTCCCATTTTTCTCATTTCATTTGTGGATCTATTTCACATTCTGGTTATATAACATGAAACAACAAAACAGAGGAATATTGTCCTGTACTCACCAGATGCTCCAGCAGTGGCCATGTTGAAAGAACCAGGAGAAAAGCTTTGCTGGAGACCTTCAGTTACTCTGAAAACAAGACAAAACAACAAGCTAAACGTATATGTCAAAGTCGAATTTATTTCTATAGCACACTTAAAAACAATACCAGTTGACCAAAGTGCTGAACAAGATACAATACAAAACAACATATAAGATACCTGAAAATAAAGATAAAAAATGTAGTTGTGTCAAAAGCTTGTGTGAACATTTACAAAAATGTCTAAATGGTTAAACAACAGCAATAAAAATATAATTTGGATTTTACTTTAAAAATCTAAATTTAGTAAAAACAGTATTTGATATCAAAGTTGGGTGTCTCAATAAGCTTTTACAAAAATCTGATTGAAATTAAATGTTCATAAATATTATGAAACTTAGTTGAACAAACTGTCTAGAATGTTTGCCAGGATTGTGTTGGCATGGCTCCCAGGCTCATGAATCAAATGTTCTCCTTGGCAACAGCCGCTCAGTCATGGAATGTTTATAGAATGTTGGACAGAGAACTGCTGTGATTGGTTCAAAATCCTTAATGAGTCATTGGAACCAGAGCAGAGCCCGCCTCATCGAAATCATATTTCTGTAAACTTTATTAAACTTAAATGACGATCTCTTTTCATTTGGATTGAAAAGAATGCCTAAATATTTTCAGATGCTTACTATTAGGGACCAACCCGAATTGCATAGTGAAGGGGATTAATCTAAACATTACACCAAATGCGACAACTAAAGCTGCAAGTTTCATATAAATATATTAAACTTATACAATATGCCAATGAACGGTAACTTTCCTAAAAGAATAGCCTTAGCTGGACATTATGGAACTGCATAGCTAGATTTGATGGATTCTATTCATTTCAGAGAACAGTCATTAAACTGCATAATTTGGAATAAAAACTTACCCTATCCCTCTCTCTCTCTCTCTCTCTCTCTCTCTCTCGCTCTCTATATATATATATATATATATATACATACATATATCTCTTTCTCTCTTTCTTTCGTTCTCTCTTTCTCTCTATCTCTCTAGAGTGTGTGTGAGAGAGAGATAAGGAGAGAGAGAGAGAGAGAGAGAGAGAGAGAGAGAGAGAAGGAAAAAGCTCCAAGTTTCTTATACTTATACAATATGCAAATTAATGGTAACTTTCCTAAAATAATAGCCTTAGTTGGACAGTATGGAACTGCATAGGTAAATTGCTACTATTGTAAAACAAGATAGATAGATTTGACATACCATATTCATTTCAGAGAACATTGAGTCATTAAATTGCGTAATTTGCAATAAAAACATAGCCCCCCGTCTCTCTCTCACTCTCTCACACACACAAACACACACGCTTTAGTAAACATATACTTGTGAGGACACCCATTGACATAATGCATTCCCTAACCATAACCATTACCAGTAATTGCCTAACCCCAACCCTTAAACTTACCCTAACCTATAACCCTCAAACTTACCCTAACCTATAACCCTCAAACAGCCCTTTAAAGGCCTGTCCTAAAGTGAGAACCAGCCAACTTTACGTTCTCACAAACATAGGCCTACTTGCACGCACGCATTATTATTTCCAAAAGTGCTTGGTCAAAATACTGTAGCTGCTGATAATCTACAGACTATTAAGAATGAACACTGCAAAAGAGTATTCAGTGAGGAATATTATTCAAACTTTCCTTTTCAGTTATGATTTTGTTAGCAATTTTTTTTTCAAGCTTCCTTGTAGATTAGGTGCGGCCCAACCGATCAATAATGAAATAGCTTAATAGTAGTTATTAATATTATACTTTAACTGAACTAGTGTCGACATAACAACAAGTTTGACGTTCCACCAACAGCTTCTGAAAACCTGCAGCGTGTTTGAATTTAGTTTGGTTCAGTTTACTCACCTGATTTTTCCTGCTGCGCCATTAGAAGTTCAAGATGCAAGTGAAACTTAATCGACGTCTTACCTATCTCTGTAAATCTAAACCTGTCAAACCTGTACTCAACAGGTACTGTGTACTGTGTGCAACAACAACAGAAAAGGGAGATGTGGATAGAGATAGGAAGAGAGAGAGAGAGAGAGAGAGAGAGAGAGAGAGAGAAAGAGAAAACAAAAATAAGCTAGTTCCCTTTATTATAAATCTTATTAAAAATTGACGTCAAACATAATAACAACTGCTGCAATAGCAGAACATCGCGGCAACAAATTAAATAGTTGGCCTTATGTTATAGAGAGCACATCAATGAGTTTATTATCACCGCATTTTTAACGTAGTGATTTGTATTCCTGCATATGAAGTTTTAAAGTATATTTTCAAAAGATTCAAAAGCTGCTTGTTTACATAAAAAAACTGAAGAAAGTTAATTTTAAAATATTTTTTTTCAACCTCATATGCAGGAATATAACATTTTACGTTAAAATTGCATTGATAATCAAATAATGTATGTGCTCTCTTTGTTGCTTTGATTTGTTGCTGTGATTTTCTGCTATTGCAGCAGTTGTTATTATTTTTTACTTAAATTTTAATAAGGTTTAAAATAAAGCTTATGTTGTTTTCTTTGTCCCTCTCTCTCTCTCTCTCTCTCTCTCTCTCTCTCTCTCTCTCTCTCTTTTTGTTGTTGTTGCATGGATACAGGTTTGAAAGCATATTGTCAATAGCTTTTAGAGAGCTGCTTGTGTCTCCATATACGGGATCTTGGGCCTACATTTAATCTCCTCAAATAATTACGTATTATTCACATTGTTTTCTCTTGATAAAAGGATAATAAAGTTGAGATGATGGTCTAATATGTTTTGTATATTAACTGAACGGCGGATGGATGATTTAAACACTCCTCTATACGTCATTTTCTTAATTTTTATTTATTTATTTATTTTGTGCTTTCTGACAGAAGCCCCAATAACTGATCTTATTATTAACAAAACATATTCAATCTTGATCTTTCTGAAAGGTGAATATTCCACTGGTCACATTTATTGAGAGGAATAATTCTCTTAAAACGCTCAATAAAATAACCCCAGAGCTGAAATATACAATATGTGCAGCAGGTGGCGCATAAAGATCACTAACATGTTCCCCACACATTGTACATACCATGCCACTCCCTTAGTTTAGAGCAGTGCAGCAATGATGAAGCAGAATAAATTTAACTTTAATCAAATGAATAACACATTGCATTACCCATCTTGTTCTGTTTATATCGATTTATTCCGTTTTTTATGGCCTCTGTGTTTGAAATGTGCAATATAAATAAAAAATAGTTGAAAAAACTGTCTAAAATCTTTTGCCAGTATTGTGTTGGCATGGCTCCCAGGCTCATGTATCAAATGTTCTCCTTGGCAACAGTCGCTCAGTCATGGAATGTTTATAGAATGTTGGATAGAGAACTGCTGTGATTGGTTCAAAATGCTTAATGAGTCATTCGAACCAGAGCATAGTCCGCCTCATCTAAACCGGTTTTCTGTAAACTTCATCTAAGTTAAATGACAATATTATTGTAAAACAAGATAGACTTGATAGATTATATTCATTTCAGAGAACATTGAGACATTAAACTGCGTAATTTGCAAAAAATACGCAGTTTAATTCACTCACTCACTCACTCACTCACTCGCTCGCTCACACACACACACACACACACACACACACACACACACACACACACACACACACACACACACACACACACACACACACAAACACTTTAGAAAACTTATAATTTTGAGGACAGCCATTGAGATAATGCATTCCCTAACCATAACCATTAGGCTACCACTAATTAAGTGGGGGCGGGACCCGATAAGCCTTTGGCTTCTCCTGCTTCCCTTCGGACGATAACACAAAGTAATATGTATGAATATGCAATGAGAAAATTATGTATTATGTGTAATTGTCCGGAAGAATAATAATAAATAAATAAATAAATAAATAATTGCCTAACTCCAACACTTAAAATTACCCTAACCTAAGAAGTATTAACCCTCAAACAGCCCTTGAAAGGCCTGTCCCAAAGTGAGAACCGGACAACATTAACTCTAGTCTCACAAACATAGGCCTACTTGCGAGGACGCACGAACACCCACACACACACACACACACACACACACACACACACACACACACACACACACACACACACACACACACACACACACACACACACACACACACACACACACACACACACACACACACACACACACACACACAGGAGTCAATTATGTCCACAAAGTGCTGGTCCAAAATACTGTAGCTACTGTTAATCTACACAATACTATTAATCACACTGCAAAATAGTATTAAGTGAGTATTTCAGCTATGATTTTGTAAGTGACATTTTTTTTTTTTCAAGCTTCCGTGTAGACTAGGTGCGGCCCAACCGATCAATAATGTAATAGTTTAATAGTAGTTATTAATATTAAACTCTAATTGAACTAGTGTCACTAAAACAACAAGTTTGATGTTCCACCAACAGCTTCTGAAAACCCGCAGCGCTGTGTTCTAATTTGCTCTAGCTTGGTTCAGTTTACTCACCTGATTTTTCCTCCTGCGCCATTAGAAGTTCAAGATGCAAGTGAAACTTGATCGACGTCTTTCCTATCTCTGTAAATCTAAACCTGTCAAACCTGTACTCATGCAACAACAACAAAAAAAAGAGAGAGAGGGAGAAAAAAACATGAGCAAGTTTTTTCATTGTAAACACTATTTACAATTGATGTCGAAAATAATAACAACTGCTGCAATAGCAGAGAAATGATTTATATTCCTGCATTTTTGGGTTAAAAACCAGGTTTTCAATAGCTTTGGAAGTCTGCTTGTTTACATAAATAATAAAGAGAGTTAATGTTCACTCTCTATACAGAATCTTAGGCCTACATTTTATTTCGAATTTATTATGAATAAATAATTACATTCTCTCGAGTTAACAGGATAATAAAGTAGAGATCATGATCTAATATGTTTTGTATATTAACTGAACGGGGGATGGATGACTAAATCGAACTTTCAATGGACAATCTCCATTTGAAATTCCATTTAGTCCAGGACTAGGCTTAATCCATGTCTGTGAAACTGGCCCATAGTGAGAGGAATCATTCTCTTAAAAAGCTCAATGAAATAAACCCAGACCTGAAATATACAATATGTCCAGCAGGTGGCGTTGAAAGATCACTAAAATGTTCCCCACACATTGTACATACCATGCCACTCCCTTAGTTTAGAGCAGTGCAGCAATGATCAAGCATAATACACTTAACTTTAATCAAAAGTATAATACATTATATTATTTTCTGTTTTAATTAGTGTTAACCCTCAAACTGAAGAAAAGTAAGAACCGGCCAACATTACCTCACGTTCTCACAAACATAGGCCTACTTGCACGCACGCACGAACGCCCACACACACACAAACGCACACACACACACACATACACACACACACACACACACACACACACACACACACATTTTCTCCAAAAGTGCTGATCCAAAATACTGTAGCTGCTGTTAATCTACAGACTATTATTTATCGCAAAAGAGTATTAAGTGAGGAATATTATTCAAACTTTCCTCTTCAGTTATGATTTTGTTAGTGACATTTTTTAAATTTTTTTTTACAAGCTTCTGTGTAGACTAGGTGCGGCCCAACTGATCAATAATTGAATGGTAGTTATTGATATTATACTTTAATTGAACAAGTGTCACCATAACAACAAGTTTGATGTTCGACCAACAGCTTCTGAAAACCCGCAGCGCGTTTGAATCTAGTTTGGTTCAGTTTACTCACATGATTTTTCCTGCTGCGCCATTAGAAGTTCAAGATGCAAGTGAAACTTAATCGACGTCTTTCCTATCTCTGTAAATCTAAACCTGTCAAACCTGTACTCATGCAACCACAACAAAAAAGGGAGACAGATAGATAGAGAGAGAGAGAGAGAGATAGAGAGAGAGAGAGGGAGAAAAAAACATGAGCAAGTTTTCTTCATTATAAACCTTATTTACAATTGATGTAAAAAATAATAACTGCTGCAGTAGTAGATAACTGATTTTTATTCCTGCATATGGGGTTAAAAAGCATGTTTTCAATAGCTTTAGAAGTCTGCTTGTTTACATAAAAAATAAAGAAAGTTACGGGATCGCACACCTACATTTTATTTCCTTCAGTGATTACGAATTAATGTTATATTTTCTCTCAAGAGAAACCAGGATAATCAAGTAGAGGTCATGATCTAATATGTTTTGTGGATGGCTGACGTAAACACTCATGTAAACGTCAATTCCTTCATTTTTATTAATTTTTTTATTTTGTTCTTTCTGACAGAAGCCCCAATAACTGATCTCATTATGAACAAAACATATTAAATCTCCATCTTTCTGCAAGGTAAATATTCCCCTGATCACATGTAGTGAGAGGATTAATTCTCTTAAAAAGCTCAATGAAATAATCCCAGAGCTGAAATATACAATATGTCCAGCAGGTGGCTGTAAAAGATAACTAAAATGTTCACTCCATCTCAGTACCATGTCTGTCCTTCGGTTATTTTATCATAGAGCAGTGCAGCAATGATCAAGCATAATACATTGAACTTTATTCAAATTAATTATCCATTGCTTTGATGACTGGATTTTATTTATTTATTATGTTTTGTGCTTTATGACGGAAGCCCTGAACTGAAAAAATATTAGATATAATAAACAAATATTATTTTAAAACATATTAATGATGGCAGTTTAAAAACAGAGGCAATAGAAAAGACGGAAAATAAACATAAAAATTTGAAAAATGTATAAAGCATGATCTGGGGAATATTAACCTTTCTGAAAGATCAAGATGTAATTAGTTTTGTTAATTATGAAATCAGTTATGGGGCTTCCTTCAGAAAGCACACAATAAAATAAATGAATTAAAATAAAGGAATTGACATATACAGGAGTTTCTACGTCATCCATCTGCCCTTCAGTTAATATACAAAACATATTAGATCATGATCTCTACTTTATTATCCTGTAAACAAGCAGCTTTCCAAAGCTATTGACAATATGCTTTTTAACTTCATATGCAGGAATACAACTCATTACGTAAACAATGCGTCAATAATGAACTCATTTATGTGCTCTCTATAACATTATTATTTAATCTGTTGCTGCGTTTTTCTGCTTTTGAAAAGGTGTTATTAACGTCAATTGTTAATAAGGTTTATAATAAAGAGACCTCGCTTATGTTTTTTTTTTCTCTCTCTCTCTATCCATCTCTCTCTCTCTCTCTCTCTCTCTCTCTCTCTGTTGTTGTTGCATGAGTACAGGTTTGACAGGTTTAGATTTACAGAGATAGGAAAGAGTAAAGACGTTGATTAAGTTTCACTTGCATCTCAAACTTCGAATGGCGCAGCACGAAATATCAGGTGAGTAAACTGAACCAAACTAGATTCAAACACACAAACTATTCTGGTTTTCAAAAGCTGTTGTTGGAACGTCAAACTTGTTGTTATGGTGACACTAGTTCAATTAAAGTATACTATTAATAACTACTATTAAACTATTATATTATTGATCGGTTGAGTCTACACACGGAAGCTTGTAAAAAAAAAAAAAAAAAATCACTAACAAAATCACAACTGAAAAGGAAAGTTTGATAATATATTCCCGACTAAAACTCTTTTGCAGTGTGAATAATAATAGTAGCTGTAGATTAACAGCAGCGACAGTATTTACTTACTACTTACGTGTGTGTGCAAGAAGGCCTATTTTTGTGAGAAAGAATCAGAGTTTTAAATCTCATGTGATGACATTTTTGGAAAGTGAGGTAACGTTGTCCGGTTCTCACTTGTCTCACAAATGTCACTACCAAATCATAATTGAAAAGGAAAGAATAATATTCCTCAGTCTTGTGCAGTGTGATTCATAATAGTATGTAGATTTACAGCAGCTACAGTATTTTGGAAATAATTTATATGACTGATATGTGTGTGTGTGCGTGCACGTGTATTGCTCACGTCGTGGGGACATTATCTCGATTACACAGTTATATTATGGGGACGTGCCTTCCTTTTGGGGGTCAAAATCAAAGTCCCCCAGACCCCATTATTTTTGAGCAGTGTATAACCACACTGATTGACTGCGCGTGTGTGCATGCGTGTGTGTTTGTGTGCGTGGGAGTTCGTGCGTGCATGCGTGCAAATAGGCCTATGTTTGTGAGGAATTTTTTTTGTTTTAGACCTCAGGAGTGAAAACATTTTCGGAAAGTTTGGTAATGCTGGCCGGTTCGGTTCAGTTTGGGACAGGCCTTTAAAGTGCTGCTTGTTGGTTAACACTAATTAGGTTAGTCTTAGTTTAATGGTTATGTTTAGGGTTAGGGACTGCATTATGTCAATGGGTGTCCTCACAAGTACTAAAGTGTGTGTGTGTGCGTGTGTGTGCGTGTGTGTATGTGTGTGTGTGTGTGTGTGTGTGTGTGTGTGTGCGTGCGCATGTATTGCTGACGTAGTGGAGACATTTTCTCGTTTACACAGTTATATTGTAAGTATAGGTGTACTAAAGTGTGTGTGTGTGTGTGTGTGTGTGTGTGTGTGTGTGTGTCTGTGTGTGTGTGTGTGTGTGTGTGTGTGTGCGCGCGTGTGTGTGTGTGCATGCATGTGTATTGCTGACGTTGTGGGGACATTTTGTCATTTACACAGTTATATTGTGGGGACGTGCCTTCCTTTTGGGGGTCAAAATCAAAGTCCCCATTATTTTTGAGAAGTGTTTAACTACAGTGTGTAGAATTTTGGGTTTCATTTCCTAGCAGACTTTGTAGAAAATAATTATAATATCCATAAGTATGTTTAATCTAGTGTATAATAGCTGAAAAACATTTTTAGAATTATTTTTTCCCCTTAGAAAGGATCTCATATATATCCATATTTCTCCATACCTTGGACCAAGGCCTAGTCGCCGCCATGTTGAAAGTGTCATAGTTGGAATGTCATCAGGTGCATTGTTTAGATTTTAGAATTGTTCTTGTCCTTGAAGGCCACTGTAGCTTCTGTTATTATTCAAAAGGGGTGGGGTTACCCAGGGAGCGTTGCATTCTAGAACTTTCTAGAATTTTCTATAACTTTTTTGATGATGTCATATTACACACTGCACCTTTAACTACAATGATTATTTTTGTTTTACCTTGTTATACATGTATGAAGTGTGATTAGACTGTAGAAATATTCCCTAAAGCTAATAATTGTCATAGATTGTGTGTATTCTCTAAATTACCATTTTTCAAGTTTTTATTGCAATTTAAGCAGTTTACTGTCCAACTAAGGCTATTATTTTAGTAACGTTTCTGTTAATTTGCATATTGCGTTAGATTAATAGAAAGTCAAGAGGAAGTATGAACACAATTTGGATCAACTTTTCTCACAGCAACTAGGGCCTTGAGTGTAACGCGTATATTTTTTAATCAGAAAAGAGTTATTTTTTTGTCAATCCAAATTAAAGATATTGTCATTAAAGTTTGACGAAGTTTACAGAAATATGATTTAGATGAGGCGGGCTATGCTCTGGTTCCAATGCGTCATTAAGTATTTTGAACCAATCACAGCAGTTCTCTGTCCAACATTCTATAAACATTCCATGACTGTTGCCAAGGAGAACATTTGATACATGAGCCTGGGAGCCATGCCAACACAATCCTGGCAAACGTTCTAGACAGTTTGTTCAACTACGTTTTATAATATTTATGAACATTTATGTTCAATCAGATTTTTGTAAAAGCTTATTGAGAACCCCAACTTTGATATCATGTATTGATTTTTACTTTTTACTATTTAGATTTTCAATTTTTAAAACATTTAAAATCCTTATTTTTTTTGCTGTTTTGTTACCAGTTTGAATTTTTTGTAAATGTTCACACAACCTCTAACTTACATCACGTAGGGAACATACTTAACTAACTTGTTGTTTTGTCTTGTTTTCAGAGTAACTGAAGGGCTCCTGCAAAGCTTTTCTCCTGGTTCTTTCAACATGGCTGCTTTCAAGAAACTTCTAGACTTGAAGGATCCTGTTCAGCTTGAAGGTTTTTATTTTTCTAGAGTTACACATTCACTATACATTATCCTGCTTATTACACAGATCTTAACTTTATTAACTACATACATTAAACAACATTTTGATTAAAATTTGGTTTTTAGTGATTCAGAAATGCTTTTATTGCTTGAATAGTCCACTACGGTCAGAACTTCCTCCATTATGTATCTGTTGCTATACTCACATCTTGACTGGATTCTTTTCGGACATTAACCATGACTCCAGAGTTTTCTGCTCTCCACATACATTCAAAATCATCATGGAAAAGTATTCCACTGTGTTTATGAAGGAGTAGAATGTCTATCTATCTATCTATCTATCTATCTATCTATCTATCTATCTATCTATCTATCTATCTATCTATCTATCTATCTATCTATCTATCTATCTATCTATCTATGTTCCAGTTTGTGTCATGTTTTTTTTCTGAAATGCTATTTTTTTCTGTTTTCTTACAGAGGGAAACAAAGCGAATCTTAAGAAACCACGTTTCAAGTTTCCTCGATTTCATTTTCCCAGTGAGTTCAACTGATCTGACTCTTGTTTTCGATGAAATCCTCCAAACTGACCTACAGTTAGACAGGAGCTTTTGTTAGAGCAGCAAAAACGTGTTTACAAACAAATAACCACTAACAAATTGGGAACAATTGAATTAAGTTTTTCACAATAAATACCACTTATATAATGGACTATTCAATAGAATTCACCTTAGCCCCTAGGCTATTAAAGCTAAGTCATGTGTTCACACTCACTCACAGGCAGAGAAAAAACGTTTGTAGTTCATAAATACTTAGAACTGCCGCCTAGCGGTAGGACTGTTGAACGGTGAAAGTCCAGTTGTGGTCAGACTCGACATTTGTGCAAAGTTCCAAGAAAATCCCTCAAATAGTTCATAAGAAATTGCGACAAGAATGGTCTAGACAGTCGAAAACCTAAAGCCTCCAGCCTTCGGCTATGGCTGATGCAGAGGCATTACAAGATTCTGGATCAGGAAAAAAGTGGTGTTGGATCATAGTCACATCATACATTTAAAACTCCCAGTAAAAAACCTGATACTCCACATTTTTGTTGCCGGTAAACTGTGTGTTGCAATCTGTTCTGTAGAGTTGGAAGCCAGGCAGCTGCAGTGCAAGAGACTTGTATCGATCCACACAGACAGGTTACATAAAAAAAGGATACATTATGGTAGAAAACCTAGGTTTTTTCCACCATAATGTATAATGTCAGATTACTAATAAGGATTCCATGAAATTGCTATTGGAATGTAAAAAAGTAATTTTCAGGAATCGTTTTCAAAGTCGAGGTATTGTATCTTTATTGAAAAATGTTGAACAATTCCCGGCTCTAGTCAGCAGGAATTGAGGAGAACCCACTCAAACAAAGCACCTCAAAATGTTGATCTAAAAGTTCCAAAGCTCATTCCAAGTGTCAAACATATGAGCTAGTCAAAGTTTACTTTATAATTCTGGCTTAGACTGGCTATACAACATTCCAGCAACAGAGATTAACACAAGCCTAGAACGACACAAAGCATGACCAAGCTAAAAATGTGCAGACACATTAGAGATTACATTTTCCTCTTAAAATTTTCAAGTTTCAAATTTTCCAATCCAAATTCTACTATCATAATTAACATTTTGGTGTGCCAAGCTCAAACAAAATGGATGATGCAACATCACATCAAGTCCAGACATAACCATGGATTTATTTGTCAGTATGTTATAAATAACAAACCCAAGACAAAATAAATATATGTACAATCTTGAAATAAAAAGTTAGCCACATATGAAGGCATCAATGTGTTCTGTATCTTTACAATCGCAGATGATCCAAAACCAAGTAAGCGGAGCAGCAGTTCGGATTGGCTGCCACCTAACAGTGAGTTAAATTGAACAGTCAGAATTATTCTCCATATTAACATCACCTGTTGTTGTCATTTTGACTAAAGTACCTGTATACATTATTATTATTGTAAAAGGTTTACTAAGACCTTAATTTTTCGGTTTTGTTATTGCAATTTATACAGTTTAACTTTTCAATGTGCTCTGAGATTAAATTAATCTATTTAATCTTTCCATGTAATCTAACAATAATAGCAATCCACTACTTCCTGCAGGTCAAAATTGTCCAACAGTGCATTTATACAGAGGGGTTAGAAGTCATTAACAAAAGTTGGGACACCAGTAACAATTGTTTAAATCAACTTTCCAGAGTTTCCCCCTAACTGTTGATTGGTGTGCACTGTCCCTGAAAAATAAATCTATAATAAAAAATAAATTTGCTGGGCTTGCTGGAACTACTTTATTTTTAATAACAATGAAATAATTGGGCTGTTCTAACACTGTAGTGAAGGCTGAGAAGGTTTTTTTCTAATTCATTGTTTTCCTTTTAGTGTCTGAGCTGAGGGTCATTCTGCTGGGGAACAGCTGGTCTGACAGGAGTTCAGTGGGGAATTTACTACTGGGAGAGACAAAGTTCAACTCTGAGGATGAATCTGAATTTCAGAAATTCAAAGGATCATTTAAGGAGAAAGACATAGTTCTCATCAACACCCCAGATCTCCTGCATCCCAACATCTCTGAAGACAAACTGACAGAACATGTGGAAAACTCTGTTCGTCTCTGTTCTCCTGGACCTCATGTGTTCCTGCTGGTTCTAAAGCCTGAAGACTTCAATGAGGAACAGAAAGTGAAACTCTGCAAAGTCCTTCAACTTTTCGGTGATCAATCATTTGATCATTCACTGGTTCTGATCTCATCACCCAGAGAGGAGAGTCCAGATTTATCAGACCAACCCTTGAGAGAGATGATTAGTATGTGTAGCTACAGATCTTTGAAGCAGCATAACCTTGAACAATCAGAGCTGTTAACACACCTGGGTCAAATTGCAGGGGAAAACAATGGAGATAATGTTATCGATAAGGTGTTCGAGGATGAGGATGCAGGTCTATTCATTAAACAAGAGTCTGTTTCTGATTCCAACAAACTAGCTTTAAACCTGGTTCTGTTTGGGAGCAGAGGAGCAGTGAAGACTTCAGCAGTGAAGGCCATTTTAGGTCAGACAGACCTTAAATCAGTCTCCAACTCATCAGAGTTTGTTAAACATCAGGAGGAGGTTTGTGGACGTTGGGTTTCCCTGGTGGAGCTGCCTGCCTTGTATGGAAAACCTAATGAGGCAGTGATCGAGGAATCACTCAGGTGTTTGTCCCTCTTTGACCCTGAAGGCGTCCATGCCTTCATCCTGGTGCTACCTCTTGGTCCTCTCACTGATAAAGACAAGATAGAGTTAGAAATCATCCGGAACACCTTCAGCTCTCAAGTCAATGACTTCACCATGATTCTGTTCACTGTGGAGTCAGATCTTACAGCTGCAGATGTTGTTAACTTTGTCACTAAAAACAGAGACATCCAGGAGCTCTGTCAGAGCTGTGGGGGAAGATATGATACGCTTGACATCAACAACAGTCAGAAGATCCCAAAGCTGTTGGATAATGTGGAGAAGATGAGAGTTGAATCATCCAGATGCTTCACGAAAGACAAGATGGAGAATGTTTTACAACTGCAGGCTACAGAGCCTCTCAGGATGGTGCTGATTGGGAAGACTGGCAGTGGGAAGAGTTCAACAGCAAACACTATTTTGGGCAAAAAGTGTTTCAAACTGAAAAACACAAAGTCTTGTGAGAAAAAAACAGGAGAGATCGATGGACAGTCTGTCATTGTGGTCAGAACCCCGAGCTTGTTTGATGATCCAATTCAAAAGGAGCTTCGCAAAGGCATCAACATGTTGTCTCCTGGTCCTCATGTGTTCTTGCTGGTGCTGCAGATGGGGAACATCACACAAGAGGAAAAAGATTCTGTGGAACTGATCAAGAAACATTTTGGTGAGAAGTCTGGAGACTTCATCATCATTGTATTCACCAGAGGAGAAGAACTAGAAGATGAGCCATTTGAGAATTATCTCAAAGATTGTGACGACTTTGTCATACAACTCATAAATGACTGTGGAGGAAGATACCAGGTCTTCAATAACAAAGATAACGCAAACCGCTCACAAGTCAGTGAGCTGCTGACAACGATCAAGACCATGGTGAAGAAAAACGGTGGCAGTTACAACACTGAGATGTTTGAAGACATGAAGAGAAAGTATGAGAAACTGAGGAGAAAGTATAACAACCTGAGGGAAGATTATGGGAATCACAAAAGATTTTAATTTTAACTACAGTATTTTGGACCAGCACTTTTAGAAATAATTGACGTGTGTGTGCAAGTGTGCGTGACTGTGTGTGGGCGGGCGGGCGTGCTTTAGGTAATGTTGTCCAGTTCTCACTTTGGGAGAGGCCTTTAAAGGGCTGCTTGAGGGTTAACACTAATTAGGTTAGGGTAAGTTTAAGGGTTGGGGTTAGGCAATTAGTGGTAATGGTTATGGGTAGGGCTAGGAAATGCATTATGTCATTGGGTGTCCTCACATGTATAAGTGTACTAAAATGTGTGTATGTGTGTGTGTGTGTGTGTGTGTGTGTGTGTGTGTGTGTGTGTGTGAGAGAGAGAGAGAGAGAGAGAGAAAGTTTTTATTCCAAATTACGCAGTTTTATGACTCAATGTTCTCTGAAATGAATATGGTATATCAAATCTATCCATCTTGTTTTACAATAGTAGCAATTTACTTATGCAGTTCCATACTGTCCAACTAAGGCTATTATTTTAGGAAAGTAGTCGTTATTTGCATATTGTATGAGTTTAATATACATTATATACATTTAGATAAAATAGATTGCTGCTTTAGTGGGCGCATGTGGTGTAATGTTTAGATTAATCCTTCTAACTTTGTAATTTGGGTTGGCCCCTCATAGTAATCATCTGAAAAGAGTTAGGCATTTTTGTCAATCCAAATGAAAGATATTGTCATTTAAAGCCACTACGAGTAACTTTGTCAGTGGCGGCCCCTTTGGACAAAAGCGGTAGTATTTTTACGACGCCAGCTGTCGTAAAGCTGTTTTCTAGCGCGTGCAGGCCGTGCAAGTGTCAAATGATTAGGACACAATATAGTGCATGTCCGTGTGTTGAAAGTGTGAGGGCACCGGACTCTTTTCGGCTCCGTGATAATGGTTAGTGACACTGCATCAACTAATGCCAGTCAGTGCCAGACACACCTGATTGCAATGGGTTGATGCAGGTTCACTAACCACTCGCACGGAGCTGAAAGATTCCGTGTCCTCACAGAAAGCGAATGAACGAGAGACGGCAGTTAGTATGGATCACGATGAGGTAATGTGTTTATGTTATTGTAAATAATGACTATTTCAGATGAATAATGGTCATCTGATGATGGTGAAGCAAATTAAACTTTGTTTTAGTACCAACCGCTCATTCATTTAGGAGTAAACACTGCAGTCTAAATCACTCCTGTGAAATTGTGTGCACGTTGCTAAGCAACACCCTCCTCTCGCCCGTCTATCCCTTTAGCTTTTCTTCATTGCATTTTTTTTTCTTTGATGGTTCAGCCCTGTCATCAGTCATTATGACGACAAATAACTGTCTCAAACCAGGCTCCTGCTCCCCTTCCCTCACCTGGAGCGATAGGCTTCTCAAATCGCGTTCCTGCACCTCACTGAAATCAGCGACCGATACGAATATGTGACCATAGAGCCTGGATGCGCAAACCGAAAATCGGACTGGGTGTGCGACCAGACCAAATGCAGTAATAAAAACCATATAAAAACGTCTTTCTTTGCACTGATGGTCTCGTTTGCTGTTAAAGGTAATTTATGATTATCAGAGGAAACATGAGGCTGTTTAAAAGATATTTAAAAGTTACTCGTAGTGGCTTTAAGTTTCATGAAGTTTACAGAAATTTGAGATTAAGATGAAGTGGGCTATGCTCTGGTTCCAATGAGTCATTATGCATTTTGAACCAATCCTGGCAATTATTAACATCTAATTTAAATCAGATTTTTTTAAAGCTTATTGAGACAGCCAACTTGGATATCATATTTGATTTTTACTATTTCAGACCAGGTTTCCAGAGCCAAAATTGTAGATTTAATGCAAATACAATGCACTTTAAAACCTCAAATTTACATCACATAGGTGACATACATATTAAGCTTGTTGTTTTGTCTTGTTTTCAGAGTAACTGGAGGTTTCCGGCAAAGCTTTTCTTCTGGTTCTTTCAACATGGCCACTGCTGACGCATCTAGTGAGTACAGGAGAATATATCTCTTTTTTGTTCTTTCATCTTATACTGTATATACCCAGAATGTGAAATAGATCCACAAATGAAATGAGAAGAATGGGAAACTTCTGGAGTTGAAGGATCTTGTTCACCTTCAAGGTTTTTATTTCTCTAGACGGACACATTAACTAGACAATATCCTGCTTATTACATGGCTATTAACTATATCAATAAAAAAAGTATGCAACATTTTGATTAAAATTAGGTTTTTAGTGATTTAGAAATGCTTTTATTGCTTGAATAGTCCACTACGGTCGGAACGTCCTCCATATGTATCTGTTGCAAAACTTACTCACATCTTGACTGGAGTCTTTTCAGACATTAACAATGACTCCAGAGTTCCCTGCTCTCCACATACATTCAAAAGGCATGTTTTTAAAGGAGTAGAAGGTAACTGTAGACATCTGTCAGCAGACTGACAGGAAGAGATTAATACAAACTTAAAAACAATCTTCATAGCAAGAGTCCATTTCCCATAGCAACAATGAATTAACCTTACTGAATTACAACTTACAAATATACTAGTTATCATTTTCCAAACCAAATTCTACCATGATCCTTAACATCTTGGCGTGCCAAGCTCGATGATACAACATCACATCTAGATAGGCAAAAACCATTGCTTTTTTCTATGTCCGTATGTTAAATACAAACCTAAGACAAAATAAATATATGTCAGTGATTCTTGAGAACCGGGACAAAAGGCCGTCTTGCATATGTAACTACTGTTATCTTTAAAAATAAAAATATTTATAATTGTAGATGTTATTAGGGATTAAGAATAGAATGTCTGGAGCACAATTATCCCCTTAGATTTAATTGTATCATTATTATGTCAAATATATGACACTTGTTATCTTCTCACGACGTCCAAAACAGTGTGTCCACAGAGAAGGTTTCAATCTTTCTTTTTGTCACCACCGTCAGACAATCCATTAAAATGTACTAAAATCAGGCAAAATAAGGGGCAGCTGTCACTATGATGGATCTCTTGTCACATTCTACCTCTGCAGAGTACATTAGAGTCAGACAGGCTCTGATAAGTGTTATAGTTTTAGAATATTTGACATTCCAAATCTTGAAAGTCATGCGTCACAACCATGATAAGTCAACACCGACTTACAATTTCTGAAGAAGTTATTTGAAATGTCTCAATAATTTTATTTTCCTGAAGTAGTTCATACTAGCAACAATCATCAACAGAAAAAAACAAATAGCTTACTAGATTAATTCAATTTGTTTTGTTTAAGAAACGTTAAATATGTCAACACCTTCAGATGTCAACTCTGATTTCCTGTCTGACAGTGGTGACAGGCCAATGACGGAGTTGACATTCAATGTGAAGGCATCATATTTGGGTGGTTTTCAAGTTATTATAATTATATTACATATAGAAATAGAGTTTAGTTTTTCTAATACTGTATTTATGGAAACTCTCACAATCTTCTTTTGTCATGGATGATTCTTAAAAAAGTACAGGATTTGGTCTGAGTCTTTTAGAGCAAGTCTGATTGAAAGACTGTAATGTGAATCTTGAATTAATGCTCAGCCAATAATTATGCTGTTATCACTGTTATTGATTATTCTACGTATTTTATGGTTATCTGGGTTTTTGTCACCACCGTCCGATACGTCAAATTCATAAGATATACTTGTCAACTCCGTCAGATATGTGTCAACTCCGTCAGATTTATATTATTTTGATAACAACACATAATTATATTTCATAGTTGTTGAGGAATGGTTGGTCATATGTGAAAATCTAACCAGTCACCAAACATGAGAATGTGTTTTGAAATTAGAAACACATAATGATTGCTGTTAATTTTAAAGTAAAAATTCTATTACACAGTTCAACTAAAGAAAATAGAAAATCGATAAAAAAAATGCATATTCATATACATTTTGAAAATATTTTGTGTGGCCTCTGTCAGTCTTGGTGAATACTTGTTATCACAATACATCTCATGGGTCTAGAATAAATTGATGGAAAATGAATTTGTGTTTTTGGTGTCTGACGGTGTTGACACAAAATAAGTAATGACAAGGTAAAAAGCCCATTTTGATAAAAAGGACAAAAGCTGGGAGGTTGTGTCAAAGCTTAGCTCAGTAGCTTAGTATATGTTGGATACATACATGTTATTTAATTTGCCTAAAAATAGGTTTAGTATTTTTTCAACATTGCACCCTGTTTTGTCCCACTTCTCAAGAATCACTGATGTACAATGTTGAAATGAAAACGTAGCCACATTTGAATGAATGTGTTCTGTATCCTTACAGTCACAGATGATCTTCAACCTATGAAGCGGAGCAGCAGTTTTGTTGGGTTGCCACATGACAGTGAGTAAAACTGATCCGTCAGAATTATCAAAATTATTCTCTATATTGACATCACCTGTTATTGTCTTTTTGACTTGTATACAGTACCTGTCAAAGATTTTAGAACACCTTAATTTTTTGTTTTTGTTTTTGCAGTTCATACAGTTTCATTTTTCAATGTGTCTGAAATTAAATTAATCTATGTAATCTAACAATAATAGCCATCTACTACTTCCTGCAGGTCAATAATGTCCAACAATGCATTTATACAAAGGGGATGGAAGCCATTAACTTAAGTTGGGACACCTGTACCAATTGTTTGAATCAACTTTCAAGGCTTTATTTACTTACATTGCTGCAGAAAAGATCAAAGTTTGAACCCATTCTTTGTACATACATACGTGCTTTTGGTGCACACCAAAAGCAGATCAAACAAAGCGTACCCAGACCTTGTTAGAGTGGAGGTCTCTGTACCTTCCAAACCAACTCTAGTGTGGTTTGTTGGTGGTGAGGTGGAACATCTGCTAACCCTGTAGTTTCTTTTGTAGTTTTCCCAGAGTTTCCCCCTAACTGTTGATTGGTGTGCACTATGTTTTTTCTAATTCATTGTTTTCCTTTCAGTGTCTGAGCTGAGGGTCATTCTGCTGGGGAACAGCTCGTCTGACAGGAGTTCAGTGGGGAATTTAATACTGGGAGAGACAAAGTTCAACTCTGAGGATGAAACTGAAGTTCAGAAATTCGAAGGATTGTTTAAGGAAAAAGGAATAGTTCTCATCAACACCCCAGATCTGCTACATCCCAACATCTCTGAAGACAAACTGACAGAACATGTAAAAAACTCTGTTCGTCTCTCTGCTCCTGGACCTCATGTGTTCCTGCTGGTTCTAAAGCCTGAAGACTTCAATGAGGAACAAAAAGTGAAGCTCTGCAAAGTCCTTCAACTTTTCAGTGATCAATCATTGGATCATTCACTGGTTCTGATATCAAAATCCAGGAAGAAGAGTATAGGTTTCAGGGACAAACATGTAAAAGACCAGCCCCTGAAAGACATGATTAAAATGTGTAGCGACAGATCCTTGAAGCAGAAGAAACTTGAACAATCAGAGCTGTTAACGCACCTGGGTCAAGTTGCAAAGGAAAACAATGGAGAGCATGTTATCTGTAAGGTGTTCGAGGATGATGATGTAAGTTTATTCAAGAAACAAAAGTCTGTTTCTGAATCCAACAAACCGGCTTTAAACCTGGTTCTGTTCGGGAACAGAGGAGCCATGAAGACATTAGTAGCCGAGGCCATTTTGGGTCAGACAGACCTTGAATCAGTCTCCAACTCATCAGAGTGTGTTAAACATCAGGGAGAGGTTTGTGGACGTTGGGTTACCTTGGTGGAGCTGCCTGCTATGTATGAACGAAATCAGAAGGCAGTGATGGATGAATCACTCAGGTGTATTTCCCTCTGTGAGCCTGAGGGCGTCCATGCCTTCATCCTGGTCCTACCCATTTGTCCCCTCACTGATGAAGACAAGATAGAGTTAGAAATCATCCGGAACACATTCAGCTCTCAAGTCAATGACTTCATCATGATTCTGTTTACCGTGGTGTCAGATCTTACGGCAGATGTTGTTAACTTTGTTACTAAGGACAGAGGCATCGAGGAGCTCTCTCAGAGCTGTGGAGGAAGATTTGATACGCTTGACATCAACGACAATCAGAAGATCCCAAAGCTGTTGGATAATGTGGAGAAAATGAGAGTTGAAGCATCCAGATGCTTCACTAAAGACACCATCATCAAGGCTCTAATGGAAAATAATTTAAAACTGAAGGCTGAACTGCAGGATTTGAAACTGCGGAATGAGAGCACAGAGCCTCTCAGGATGGTTCTGATTGGGCGGACTGGCAGTGGGAAGAGTGCAACTGGAAACACAATTTTGGGGAAACACAATTTTAAATCTACCGCACGCTCAAAGTCTGTCACCAAGGTTTGTGAGAAAGCAAAAGGAGAGATCAAAGGACGACCTGTCCATGTGGTCGACACCCCCGACTTATTTTACACAAATCTGTCCAACGATGACGTTCAACAAGAGCTTCTGAAATGCATCAGCATGTTGTCTCCTGGACCTCATGTCTTCTTGCTGGTGCTGCAGATCGGTCGCTTTACACAAGAGGAAAAAGATTCTGTGGAACTGATCAAGAAATGTTTTGGCGAGAAGTGTGTAGACTTCATCATCATAATATTTACCAGAGGAGATACTCTCAAAGGTGAGTCAATTGAGAGTTACATTGAAGACAGTGACGACTTTTTGAAAAAACAGTTACGTGACAGCGGAGGAAGATACCAGGTCTTCAATAATGAGGATAAGACAGACCGCACTCAAGTCAGGGAGTTATTGAAAAAGTCAGACAAATTGTTGAAGGAAAATGGCGGCAGTTGCTACACTTTAGAGATGTTCGTAGAGGCAGAGGAAGCGTTACAGAAGTGAAAATGAAAGGATTCAGAAAGGCAAAGAGGAGCTAGATGCGGTTAAAAATAAAATTGAAGAGAGTGGAACAAGAGAAAGCAGATATTGATCACGAAAGAAACAGACAACTTTAAGAAATGAGGGAAAACAGGAAACATAAATAAGAGAGAATAAGAGAGAAAGAAATAACAGGAAAAGAGTGAAAAAGAGGACAGGAAGAAGAAAAACCAGAAGTGGTTCAACAACAAGAATGACATACTAGAAGACAGTGACAAAGAGATGTTCCAAGAGGCGGAGGCAGCGATACAGAGGGAGGTGAAGAGAATCCTGAAAGAGAAAGAAGAAGAGATGAAGAAAGAGAAAGGAGCTAGAAAGGAAACATAAGGAGGAAAGAGAAGCAATGAAGAGAATGAAACAGGAGAAAGCAGAAATTGAACACGAGAGGAACAGACAACTTAAAGAAATGGAGGAAAACATCAAAAAGATAGAAAGAGAGAGAAAGAAAGAGAAAAGAGATACGAAGAGGAGAGGAGTAGGAAAATGGAGGAAGAAATGCATCAAAAAGAATGGGAACTAAAACTCAAAGTGCTGGAAAAGGAAATTAAGTCAGAATCAGAGGAAAAGAAAACCACTGACAGAGAGTTGGAGCAGAGTAGAGAAGATATGAGAAAGAAACAGGAGAACTGGGAGAAGGAAAGAAAAGAATGGTGGGAGAAACAACATCAAGAAGATGATCAGAAACGACATGACGAACAAAAAAGACTCAAACAGTTACAAGAAGAATACGAGCAGGAGAGACTTAAACAAGAGAACAAAAGAAGAGAAGAAGATCGAAACAGAAGATAACAGGAGGAAAAAGAGAGAAAGAATTAGAAGAAAACTATAAGAAGAAAATGGATGAAATGAAGAAAAACTATGAAGAAGAGGCCAGGAAACAAGCTGAATAATTTAATGACAAACAGAACGAAATACACCATGGACTTCACAGCATTGGTGGAGAAGCACAAATGTATCATCCTCTGTTTCTTGATCATTATGACGTTGGTAGATTGAACATGATTGGTTTGCTTTGCCTTTCATTTTATTGCTGGACCATGGAGGTGATGCAGTCAGGAGACTCGATTTTATTCTCTGACAACTGATATACGGATAAACTATACATGTTCAACAGTGTCTATTGACACCATAAATAACCCTTTCAGACATCTGATCAAATGAATGTCCAAGTCCCTGCCTCACTAAATGTCAAGAACAATTTTGAACTGAAAGGAGAAGCTTCTTGGATGAAGTTGAACAAAAACAACATACATTCTAATGTTTTAATTTTAATTTAATTAAACAGTATGTATACATTTTTCATAAACAATCACTGAGTCTAACTTAATGAAGCTAATGTTCGTTAAGCTAATAGTAGCTTATCTCTGCATGTTAGCAGATACTGTTACAGGTGTTGTGTGCTTACATGTAAAGTGGCTAATATGTGTGTATGTTATACTATACAGCATCCATATTCATGCTAAGGGTCAATTACGTTATCTAGCTAACGCTGAATAGTGGGTCCTGCACGTGGTATTTTGGCTAGTAGTCTACTTATGACTTTGGCCAGCTTACACATGAATAATGGTCATTAGGGGGCAGTGCTGTACTGTATAACCATAGGGCTGTTTAAGATGCTCAGAGTCCTTGCCAATTCACGTATCCATTCTTTCAATTAATCTGTATGTTAGTTAGTAGCCTGTGTATTATTTACATATTTCAGTTACTAACCTGTTTATACCTGTGTGTGTTTGTAAATAACCACTGAGTTATCAGACAGTTAGGAATGTGAATGTGTTGGTGCTGAAGAAAATAATGGACTTGAACATCTGTGTGGTTCTTACCAGTGTTGCCACAGTTACCTTTAAAAATTAACTTAGTTACTTTACTAATTACTTGATTTTAAAAGTCACTCAGTTAGATTACAAGTTACTTTACAGGTATTGAAAAACATGCATATATTAAGAATCATTGAAAATATAGAAAATAAAGCTTGTACTAGGCTTGTAGCCTATAGGCCTACTGTTTTCGCAATAATAAAAATGGTTTAAAAAATGTAATAAAAAAAAAGTTTTTCCCTCATGAAAATAAATGCATTCCTCCATAGTGCAAAGACAGTAGCAGTGTCTTCAATAGTGTACTTGCTTGGCCCTTCACTCATGCATTCATCTGACTTTTCTCTGCGCTGTCTCATGTGTTGATAGGACTGGTTGTGTGCGCCCACCGGTCGCCACGTGACAAGTTTCCAAGTTTTAAACACTTCTTCTTGAAACAAATATCACTGATTGAAGTCATAATAATAACTAGAACTGCAAGCAGTTATGAACGGGGGCCAAGCCTCCAACGCAACTTGGGTCCCGAGCATTTTCGACTGCGGTGCAAGATGGAGCAGACTTCAGTGAATTTGTGGATATCAAGTTTTTGAATGTGGGATGTTTGGTTGGGGAGTTACGAGCAAAAACAGATTGTCAGCCTCTCCACTGTAAAGAGACTCTTTTTTGAATTTCCCGCCAAAAAATGCCAAACTCAAATTCTTAATAAGTCCTGCCCACATTAAAATGTATTGGCCATATTTTACATACAGACTCAGGTTTCCCCCATGATGGTCTCCCCTGAGTTTTAAGCGGCCAATTACGAGATATAAACGTTTCTTGTTTATGGCGCCCCCTTGTGTGAGAATAATTTAAATGTTATACTCTTGTGCTTTTTACACTTATACTTTATTTTGCACACTTTGTATGTTAATATTAACTTCACATTCCTGAGCTATGAGTCTAGTCTCTCCAGACAGTTTCAGTAAATAATCGGCTTATCACTTGGTTTACAAAGTCAGACAACTTTTGAGAACTCTGCCTGCACCCATAGCAACTCCTTAGCAACGGACCTTCTCAAGTTACACCTGCACCTAGTGTAGTTTCCTCCTCTCATTTAAAGTATCTTCTGCCATTGGATTCGAATGCGGTCAGAGGCTGGGACCAGCCTGGTGTGCTACACAGGGGAGGTCAAGCCGCACATCCATGGCCCACCTCCATCTATAGTCAACCAATCAGAAGCATTGTATGTGTTTCCATATAACATTGCCACCACCATTATTGTTCAGTCTTACTGGGGACACTTTTTGAGAACCAGAAAGCTCCATGTAGGCCTACATGTTTCTGCTCACTCAATTTAGATAATAAAACTTTAAGCTTTAAAAGAAATCTTCTACTTGTTTTTCCTTCTACAACTCTGGACAAAAGAATACGTTCTGACACTTCTGGAGAATGTTTTAGAAACCTTTAGAGAATGCTACTAAGGATAGCACCAACATATGTCTAAAATTTGGACTTGATAGTTTTGCACTTATGAGCATATGCGTACTTTACTTAACAAAATCTCGGTATCAACACAATAAATATGTTTTTTCAAAAAGGCAGGGGATAGAAAAAGATCGAAGCCATTTCCTAATTTCTCTTGAGAGATTATAACTGCTGGCTGAATGTGAGAATACATATGACCAATGTTGGGAATAACGCCGTTTAAAATAACGGCGTTAGGTAACGCCGTTCTTTTTTCAGTAACGGGGTAATCTAACTAATTACTTTTTCCGTCGTTACAACGCCGTTATCGTTACTGAACGTTAAATGCTGTGCGTTACTATGAATTGATTGAATAAACTGTGTAATTCGAACGCACCCCTGGCTCCATACTACACAAACTGCTAGTGAGGAGACCGGTGTGTTTTGAGTTGTTTTATTCAGTGTGGATGACATAACTGTCAGTTAGCGCCGTCACATCAGTCAGCCGGAGCGCCTGTTTAGTGAAGTTTCTTTTTCTTTCTCTCTCTGTTGTGTGAGCGTGTACCGTACGTTGCCGCAGTAACCACCTATCAATCCACGGTTGAAACGTGCTCTCCCTGAGTTTGTTTGCGTCTCCCTTGTGAGTAAGTGCATGGAGTTTCCCGATTTCTATAAATTATAATTTATGCACGTTATTAAACGGCCGCGATTCGCCGGTTGCAACAGCTGTTTAGCGTGTCATCACGAGACGAATATTGCTACTGTTATTTTCCTGGGATCTGTATGCTGCTGTGCATGTTAAAGAAGGAAATAAACATAGGATAAATCCTTACTCCTCCTCTCATCGTCTCATGCTTCATAGTCTGACGTTTTTGGCCTTAAGTGGTGTTTTAGCCGACACCCCTGAAGTGAATCCAGTGATATAGCAGATCAGCACGGTACATTCAGCAGTTTCCTCTACTAATTTTGTTGAGAATAAAATACTTGAAGTGCAGGATAAACCTATTGCTGTCTGTTGATGTGCAATAAATATTGAAGGTTATGTAGCCTACAAGTAGGCCTACCTGTCTGTTCTACTCATTTCAACTGACTTGTGAAAACTGCTCAGAAAAATCCAAATGTGTTGACATATAGGCCTAGCAACTTTTTTTTTTTTTTTTACAGTAGGCAAATAGTTACTTTCCCTGGTAATTAGTTACTTCTATTATAAAGTAATTCAGTTACTAACTCAGTTACTTTTTGGAACAAGTAGTGAGTAACTATAACTAATTACTTTTTTAAAGTAACGTTCCCAACACTGCATATGACTCAAGAATGTTGCGCAGAGAATGAAAAATAACAACTTGAGATTTATCCTTGAACTTATACCAACTTAGACTGTTCTTAGTATGTTCTTTCACAGACGATTGTGCCTGACCCAGATTCCTCGGGTTGCAGGCAAACTCTACAAAATAATCATCCTTCTCAGTCAGGAATAGACTGTTTGATTGACCCGCTTCGTAAATTATTATTTGAATAGTATGAACGCTCTAAACAGGGTTTGAACAGTAAACAGTACAAGGTATTTAGTGATGCTTGATTTATGAAAGGATCTTTAACTTTAAAGGTGCATCTCAAACAATTAGGATATCATACATAAATACACGTGATTGGATTCAAACATATTCTACACATACAACATGGCACGGCATCATTGTCGTGTCACCATAAACCAGGGGTGGCCAACCCGCGGCTCGCGAGCCGCATGCGGCTCTTTGCCCAGCTTCGTGCGGCTCTTCAGTTCATATCAAATTATGTGATTATAATTTTTTTTTTTTTTTTTTTTATATACTTTTTTTTTTGTGTGGGCCTATGTGTGTGCATGTTCGCAAACGTTTCATGCGGCTCTTACGTTCGTTTTACATGTTGTCTATTATTTCATTTTTAATTTTATTAATGTGTAGGCCCTATGTGTATGCCTGTTCGCAAATGTTTAATTGAGGACGCAACATAACGTTCGCAAACGTTTGGTGCGGACGCAACATAAAACTGCCCGCTCAGCTTGGAGGGAGGTTTTCCGTGAGTAAACTATTTGTGTCAAGTTCGCTCCGAAACAGAGTGGGAGAGTTCATATTTTTTGTTGAACGTTATGGCAGGCCATTCTGCCTTATATGCCAGGTGTCATTTGCGCATTTCAAGGCTTCAAATCTTCGGCGCCACTTCAGCTCTCTCCATGCTAAAAGTAAGTCCCACAAAGCAACATGCATAGTAAGAGAAAAACGCTATTTTAAATTGTTATATTTTTGTTTGTGGACTTGGTTGAACTGAGAGTTTGTGTGTGAGGCAGTGCACACAATGTTCATTGTTGAAAATGACTGCCCTGTCGTCTTTAGTACTGTAGGAGTCCAGTCCTGTCATTATCACAGGGGCGGCCTTAACGATCTGGGGGCCCGTTTCAAGTCCTAGTGTGGGGCCCCCTGTTTTTTTTTTTTTTTTAATAAATAATGCTTGTGCATGCATGTGAAAGCTCCCCGCGAAAATAAAAACGCCCCCCCCCCACCCCCCCAATTTTCAATTACTAAATTAATGGTAGGACTGTGGCCACTAGAACTGGTCTCTGGTCAGCAAAGGTCTTGAAAACAAAAGTGTGCTTGTGACATGCGTGCCACCCATGCATGTGTATAGGCACGTGTCCCAGCAGATTTTTGAAATCTGAATAAAAAAAATAAAGTTTGTAGTTAGCGAGTGTAACAGGTTCTTAGCAAGGGCAGACTTTCATAAATAAAGGTTTATTTTTTTAGCAAGATATTTGGTCAAAAGCTAGTGGTCATCCGTCCCTCTGTGCAGTTGTTAGGCATCTGGCTGCTAGCAAGTTATGTTGTCTTGCTAATTTTACTATTCATCTGAGCTGAAATAAATATTGACTTTTTCCTTTATTATCTTCGCCAGAATGCACCAGAATGCTTAGATTACATGTTAAAAACACAAAAAAATCTTCTGGGGGGGGATGCCCCCAGACCCCCCTTCAGGGGTTTAGTTTTCTGACAAACATTACAATGGATACTAACATGATTTGGGCATTTGGGATTATAAATCATCTTTGAATTGGTTGTACAGCATATCACATGCTATTCATTCAGCCACCCCACTCTAACTCTGTGGCCCACCTTGGCCACCCCCAGTCAAAATTTCCTGGAATGGCCACTGTGTGTACCCGTGTGTACGATGTGGCTCTTTGCAGTAACACAGTAAAAAATGTGGCTCTTTGTCTCTGACTGGTTGGCCACCCCTGCCATAAACCTACACAGTTCCCAACAAGTTTAATATTTCCAGTTACTTTGTTCAGAAACTGTGAATTTGATGTGAGCACTGACGGTAGGATGATCGATTATCCTGCAGTTAATAACGTGAATTCGTAACCTGCTCCAGTTTCATTATCGATTCTATATTACCACTTTTACTTTCACAACTTTTACTCACTTTTGCTTTAACAACATTTAAATTTGGGTATTTTCCTTCCAATTAGTTTAGGTTGAGTTCACTCACCTGCTCTATCTCTAGCTGCACCACAGTCGACGGTCAAAGGGAAAGTTGAAACCGCTCGGGGTGGACGTAAAAAGAAACCATTGACAAATGTAGCCTATAAATACATTATTGTATGGTGTGATTGCGGAGAACTTGGCTTGATTGTCCCGCTTCCCCGTCTCACTGTCATCCGTTTCACATTCCCGCAGGGGATTTAAATCCCTTCATTAGGTGAATGAATACAATAATAACCCTGGCCTACAGGGGGAGCCAGACAGAATATCAACTCAATTTAACCATAGCTATATCAATTATTATTCCCATTTCATTATTTCCATATTCCCATTATGGCTCAGACACAGTCACATTTGCAAAGATTGACCTATTAAACCTTACATTCTGAAATCAAAACACAACAGTCCTTGCAATTGTTACTGTTGAAACACCTAATATCGCTGATTAAAGTCATAATAATAAAAACACATTATTAAACACTGTGGAGTGGAGTTTCATTCTAAATACTGTATATATGTTATCAATATGTATGTTCACGTTTCAAAAGCATTAACAGGAACTGTAAATAACAGTAAATAAAGAGAGTTACAGAGCCGCAGTAGAAGTTCTAAAACAGACTCCAGTTCAGTAGTTAATGTTAGAGCACAAAAAGATCATAGTGGATCTCTCCTACATTAAACCATCCCTCTTTTATGATACAGGGGATGGACACAATAACTCTTAATGGTTTTATCTAGTGATGCTGCAGGAGGTGTTGTTTAGTCTTCATGGTCTTTTCGGAGGCTGCAGTTTGTTGTTTGTTTCGCAGTCTTACCTGCGTTAGTGAACAGAAATATAAAAGGCCCTGTACACTGTAAAAGTAAACTTAAGTACAATTGTCCTGTAAGATTAAATGTCATCTTTGTAGAAGATAAATTAATGAGGTAATTTCTGATGCTGTAGTTGTAGTGCTTATGATACTCTACTACCAGGAGCACAAAAATACAGATTTAGAATTAAGTCAGAAAATGAACATTTAGGACTGTCAGAGTGTTTCTATGCTGCCACAGCTATACAGTAGTGTCAAAGAGTCGTATATATTGTATTAAGCACTTAAACACTCACTGTAATGTAAATACACATTTCACAATGTTAGTTATTGTTGGAACTACACCTTCAAACTTGATATAGGTCTAACATACTACGTAGACTAGTCTCCTTTCAATATTGAATCATTATTATTTTCAACTCAAGTTTTCAAGGTCATGAATGAATCTCAGCTATGTGCCCGTGGGTGTTTATGTGAGCTGTCAGTCAGCACAAATATTTGGTATACAATATTCAAAATATTTATTCACGAAAGTTGTAGGTGATTGACACGTTACACAGTTCTACAATCCAGTATTTTCGTATTTCTAGGTGAAGTGTATGTGTGTATATGGTTATAGAAATATATGTTACATTGCATATTAACAATATTGTATAAAACCTCTGCATGAGCTATAATATGCAGGGCACTAACATGTTTATAATGCACATTTAAAAAATCAATAATCTCGAAATAAATTATCAAAATACTAACTCATAATAGTAGAAGAACTTTACAAATCATGATTAGAGGAATAGGAATCCAATATGATGACAACATTCTGGTGCGATTAAAAAACAGTGATCATAGCTGGCATTTCCTTAGGATTCCCATATAGGATGGAATACACCAACTACAACTGTTTAGGCCCCTTCACTTTTTTGTATAATTTATTGTGTTGTACTTGTTATTTTAAATGGATACAATTGCCTTGTTTGCCTATTAATCAACATTCAATAACCCATAATGAAAAAGAAAAATAGCAATATTTGCTAAATTAAAAAAAATTAAAACAGAAAAGTATTTTTTACATACATATTAAAACCTTTATTGAGAAACTTTGTAGAAGCCCCTACATCAAAACATTTCAGTTTGGTCTCTCCTTGGGTAAGTCTCTATGAGCTTTGAAAACTGAATTAAACAAAATTCCGGCCCTGTTAAGAAATGGCAGTGGTCGAATATTGTAATTTTAAGAATATATCTGTTATTCAACACAGGACGGTTTCTAATTGGCAATTGATCCATCAACAAATAAAACATGAACTTGTCAGAGAAATGGATAAGATTACAGTATCCGGATTTGCTGAAATTGACTAAATGAACAGACGTCAGGTAAACACATGTACATTACAACCAGGAACTATATAAACAAATCCAGTCATTTTACATGAACCTTACATCAATACAACAGGATGCTTAAAAAGATAAAGTGTTTCGATTTGACAAATAATAAAACCTGTTTGTGGCTTTCCGATCAAGACAGACTAAGTGATTGTTTATAAAAAACGTATATATATTGTTAAACAAAATTGAAACATTTGAATGTATGTTGTTTTTGTTCAACTTCATCCAAGAAGCTTCTCCTTTCAGTTCAAAATCGTTCTTGACATTTAGTGAGGCAGGAACTTGGACATCCTTTTGATCAGATGTCTGAAGGGGTTATTTATGTAAGGGTTAATGCCCGACGAGGTGTCCATGTATCAGGAATTAATGGACGCCGTGGAGGCGAGAACTGTCCGACGCGCAGCTTATACCATAGTCACCTACTAATAAAAATAATAATAAGGCCACTAATTTATATTTTCATGCCTTTTAGCGATCAAATTAGATTTTTTTTTAACCAATAACAACGTTCCATAGCAACACCTGAGACCGTATAATAACTGGAATACCCATCGCAAACCCATAAGGTTCTTATGTAATGAAAACGTAGTTCAGTACTTCAGTCAATAGGAACAACCAAGGATACGACTTAGCAACGACATCATTTGGCTTTAACGGTGCGTTCAAATTGTACTGGGAAGTCGGACCAGGGATACGAGCAATGGGAGACTGGGGCAGCTGTTAGCCACAGAGCTACTGTTTCGCTAGCAAGATACAAAGTCAAAAAACATTGCGCACGCTGTACAAACAGTAAATGTTATTGGCCAATAGGCTATGTTTAACAACATCTCCACCGAGCTAACAAAGCATTTCCCCAAAAATCAATAACGAATTTCACGGACAATATGACTGGCAAACATGTGTAATATGTGCTACAGCCTGAAGTTACGTGAGGCATCGACTGACAGCAGTAGCCTATGTCCAGATAGACAGTGAAGCCGGGCTTTGGTGGCTAAATACTTGTAAACTCAGTTACAAACCTGGTGGTCAGAGACTATTGCACGTCAGGATATTTTAGGCTTTATAAATCCCTTATCAACAGTTTAATCAGCGGCGACGCATTAAAGTGGACAGAATGTAAACGGTTCCATCTAGGTGTCCATACATCAGGGGTTAATCCACACCTATGGAATGTTCTCCAGCCAATCAGAATAGAGTATTCACACAGACTATGGTATAAGGTGTCAATAGACACTGTTGAACATGCTCATTTACAGTTTAACCGTATATCAGTTGTCAGATATTAACATCGAGTCTCCTGACTGCATCACCTCCATGGTCCAGCAATAAAATGAAAGGAAAAGCAAACCAATCATGCTCCACCTGCAAACATCATCATGATCAAGATTTAGGCGATGATGCATCTGTCTTTGTATTTCTGTTTTAATTCCTTTAATTCTTTTTCATGCTTTCTCTTTATCTCCTCAATTTCTTGATGTTTTTCATTGCTGCTGGAGATGTTGTCAAAGGGACCGTACTCTTTGCCCTTGCTTTCTTCTGCCTCTTTTATTTGTAGACCATGCTTTTGCTTTGTGTCCTGTATTTCATCCATGTGCTTCTCCAACAATGCTGTGAAGTCCATGGTGTATTTCGTTCTGAAGTCATTAAATTCTTCAGCTTGTTTCCTGGCCTCTTCTTCATACATCTTCTTCATTTCATCCATTTTCTTCTTATAGTTTTCTTCTAATTCTTTTCTCTCTTTTTCCTCCTGTTCTCTTCTGTTTCGATCTTCTTCTCTTCTTTTGTTCTCTTGTTTAAGTCTCTCCTGCTCGTATTCTTCTTGTAACCGTTTGAGTCTTATTCGTTCGTCATGTCGTTTCTGATCATCTTCTTGATGTTGTTTCTCCCACCATTCTTTTCTTTCCTTCTCCCAGTTCTCCTGTTTCTTTCTCATCTCTTCTCTACTCTGCTCCAACTCTCTGTCAGTGGTTTTCTTTTCCTCTGATTCTGACTTCATTTCCTTTTCCAGCACTTTGAGTTTTAGTTCCCATTCTTTTTGATGCATTTCTTCCTCCATTTTCCTTCTCCTCTCCTCTTCGTCTCTCTTTTCCTTTTCTTTCTTTCTCTCTCTTTCTATCTTTTTGATGTTTTCCTCCATTTCTTTAAGTTGTCTGTTTCTCTCCTGTTCAATTTCTGCTTTCTCTTGTTTCATTCTTTTCTTCATTGCTTCTATTTCCTCCCTATGTTTCCTTTCTAGCTCCTCTCTCTCTTTCTTCATCTCTTCTTCTTTCTCTTTCAGGATCCTCTTCACCTCCCTCTGTATCGCTGCCTCCGCCTCTTCGAACATATCTGAGGTATAGCAGCTGCCGCCATTTTCTTTCATAACTTTGTTTGACTTTTTCAATAACTCCCTGACTTGAGTGCGGTCTGTCTTATCCTCATTATTGAAGACCTGGTATCTTCCTCCACAGTCCTTTACCAGTTTTATCAAAAAGGCGTCACTGTCTTCTATGTAACTCTCAATTGACTCACCTTTGAGAGCATCTCCTCTGGTGAATATTATGATGATGAAGTCTCCAGACTTCTCACCAAAACATTTCTTGATCAATTCCACAGAATCTTTTTCTTCTTGTGTAAAGCGACCGATCTGCAGCACCAGCAAGACGACATGAGGTCCAGGAGACAACATGCTGATGCATTTCAGAAGCTCTTGTTGAACGTCATCGTTGGACAGATTTGTGTCAAATAAGCCGGGGGTGTCGACCACATGGACAGGTCGTCCATCGATCTCTCCTTTTGCTTTCTCACAAACCTTGGTGACAGACTTTGAGCGTGCGGTAGATTTAAAACTGTCTTTGCCCAAAATTGTGTTTCCAGTTGCACTCTTCCCAAGGCCAGTCTTCCCAATCAGCACCATCCTGAGAGGCTCTGTGCTCTGGCTTTCATAATCAGCTCCCATCTCATGCCTCTGTTCCACATCCTTCGGTTGTAAAGCCTTCTCCATCTGAGCCATGATGATTGTGTCTTTTGAGAAGCATCGGGATGCTTCAACTCTCATCATCTTCTCCACATTATTGAGCAACTCTGGGATCTTCTGCTTGTCCTTGACATTGAGAAAGACATATCTTCCCCCACAGCTCTGACAGAGCTCCTGGATGTCTCTGTTCTTAGTAACAAAGTTAACAACATCTGCAGTTGTAGGATCGGACTCCACAGTGAACAGAATCATGGTGAAGTCATTGACTCGAGAGCTGAATATGTTCTGGATGATTTCTAACTCTTCCTTGTCTTCATCAGTGAGAGGACCAACAGGTAGCACCAGGATAAAGGCATGAACGCCCTCAGGATCACAGAGGGAGATACACCTGAGTGATTCCTCCATCACTGCCTCATTAGGTTTTCCATACAGGGCAGGCAGTTCCACCAGGGAAACCCAACGTCCACAAACCTCTCCCTGATGTTTAATACACACTGATGAGTTGGAGACTGATTTAAGGTCTGTCTGACCTAAAATGGCCTTGGCTACTGATATCTTACCTGCTGCTCGCCTTCCGAAAAGAACCAGGTTTAAAGCTGGTATGTTGGAATCAGAAACAGACTGTTGTTTAATGAATAGACCTGCATCCTCATCCTCAAACACCTTACAGATAACATGTTCTCCATTGTTTTCCTTTGCAATTTGACCCAGGCGCGTTAACAGCTCTGATTGTTCAAGTTTCTTCTGCTTCAAGGATCTGTCGCTACACATTTTAATCATGTCTTTCAGGGACTGGTCTTTTACATGTTTGTCCCTGAAACCTGAACTTTTCTCTCTGGATGGTGAGATCAGAACCAGTGAATGGTCAAATGATCGATCACTAAAGAGTTGAAGGACTTTGCAGAGTTTCACTTTTTGGTGTTCTGTGAAGTCTTCTGGTTTTAGAACCAGCAGGAACACATGAGGGCCAGGAGAACAAAGACGGGCACAGTTTTTTATATGTTCTGTCAGTTTGTCTTCAGAGATGCTGGGATGAAGCAGATCTGGTGTGTTGATGAGAACTATTTTGTTCTCCTTAAATGATCCTTTGAATTTCTGAATGTCTGGTTCTTCCTCAAAGTTGAACGTTGTCTCTCCCAGTATTAAATTCCCCACTGAACTCCTCTCAGACCAGCTGTTCCCCAGCAGAATGACCCTCAGCTCAGACACTAAAAGGAAAAACAATGAATTAGAAAAAAACTTCACAACAGGTCTGAAGTGTTAGAACAGTCCCATTCTTCCATTAATAAAACAACCCAGTCGCAAGAGAAAAACTTTTTCAGGGTAGGGGAGAACGGGGTTATTTGTCACATAGGTTGGTTGTCACAATCGTTATGTCTCGGCCCCTTGATGGGGTTGGTTGTCACAATGTGTTAGAGTGTCTTTGATGGTAAATTTCTTCTTTATTACAATAAGTTAGAAAAAGTGAGGGGTACACATTTCAAGCCAACACCTTAAGCTTCAATGTAATGTAGGAATGACTATTGAAAGATGTTTAGGTGATGAGCAATTCTCACTAGAGTAAAAAAGTGTGCCTACTAGCCCCGGTCTCCCCTACTCTTCTGCATTGAGGGATACGTAGGCCAATGAACGTTTAGTGGCCGAAAAACGTAACATATGAACATGCTTATGAACTAGTGGACATCGAGCCCGTATCACGTGACAAGCCTTTTAATGGCAAATTGGTTTTTGGATAAACGATCGGAGTGAGCGCTCTTGTCAGCTCAGCCATGTGTGAGTGTGAGATCTTTGAGTCTTCCCCGGTGGGCAAATGTTAGCATGGAACGTATTTCTGTACCGTCAAATTCGTGACAACAAAACCGAAAAATTAAGGTGTTCTAATACGTCTGACAGGTAGTGTAAACAGGTACTTTAATCAAAATGACAAAAACAGGTGATGTCAATATAGAGAATAATTCTGACTTGGTTCAGTTTTACTCACGGCTAGGTGGCAGCCAATAATAGCTGCTTCTCCGTTTCATAGGACGAAGATCATCTGTGACTGTAAGGATACAGAACACATTCATTCAAATGTGGAAACCTTTTTGTTTCATGAATGTACATGATATATTTATTTTGTCTTGGATTTGTATTTAACAAACTGACATAGAAAAAAAAACAATGTTTCTTTGCCTGGTCTAGATGTGAAGTTGCATAATCTATTTTTTTTTAGCTTGGCACACCCAAATGTGAAGGATCATTTGGTTTGGAAAATTAGTAACTAGTATATTTTAAGAGGAAGATGTAACCTTTAATGTTGTCTTTGATATTTGCAGACTTTAGTAGTAAGTGCTGAGTCCTTTGTTTTGTTCTGTTTGAGTTTGGTTGTAGCTAGGCCTCTTTGTCTTGTTTATCTTGGGATGACTTTGTTGGCTAGGGAGACTTTGTCGGGTATGCTAAACTGGTTCATTTCTGTTTTGGTTGCTGGAATGTTGTGAACCTGGAACATTGCTGTCAAGCTGTGTCTTGCTGCAGGTCACATGAGGTGCTTTGTTTGAGTGGCTTCTCCCCACTTCCTGCTGACTAGAGCTTGTTATTGTATAACATTTGTCGATATGGCTACAGACACCAATACCAAACCTTGACTTCGATACTTTTTTCTACAGCAATTTCATGAAATCCGTTTGATATCAACAAACATATATGTCTTTTTTTACCATAATGTAACCTGGCTGTGTGTATCGTTACCAGACTCTTGCACTGCAGCTGGCTGGCTTCCAACTCTACAGAGCAGATTGCAACACACATCTTATCAGCAACAAACATGTGGAGTATCATGTTTTTTACTGGGAGTGTTTAATGTATGATGTGACTGTAATCCAACACCACTGTTTTCCTCATCTGGAATATTTTTATGCCTCTGCACCGGCAATAGCCAAAAGCTGGAGGCATTAAGTTTTTTGGGTTGTCCGACCGTCTTGTGAACATGTTTTCTTATTATCTCTTATGAAAGATTTTCTTCAAACTTTGCACAAATGTCGACTCTAATTCTAGGATGAACTGAATAGATTTGGAGGTCAAAGGTTACTGTGACCTTCCATAGTGTGAGGTCTCAGTGACCTTGTACAATGTTGTATCTTCTTAGGAACTTTACCTTCTTTAAAGCATTGACTACCAACACTGGGCTTTCACCTTTCAGCATTTGTATGACTCTCGGAGGCATAGAACCACTAGGCGGTAGTTCTGGCTATTTTTACTCATTTGTGGATCTATTTCACATTCTGTGTAGGCTTATATATAATATGAAACAACAAAACATATTGTCCTGTACTCACCAGATGCTCCAGCAGTGGCCATGATGAAAGAACCAGGAGAAAAGCTTTGTTGGAAACCTTCAGTTACTCTGAAAATAAGAAAAAACGTCAAGCTGAATATGAATGTCGCCTATGTAATGCAAGTTTTAGGTTTGCAATAATGTCTAAAAGGTTACACGACAGCAAAGAAAATTATTTGGATTTTACATTTTGTACAAATTAAAAATCTAAATAAAAAAAAACAATAGGTAGGCTATATGATTTCAAAGTTGGGTGTCTCAATAAGCTTTTACAAAAATCTGATTTAAATTAAATGTTCATAAATATTATAAAACTTAGTTGAAAAAAACTGTCTAGAATGTTTGCCAGTATTGTGTTGGCATGGCTCCCAGGCTCATGTATCAAATATTCTCCATGGCAACAGTCGCTCAGTCAAGGAATTTTTAAAGAATGTTGTGACAGAGAACTGCTGTGATTGGTTCAAAATGCTTAATGAGTCACTGGAACCAGAGCAGAGCCCAAATTTCGGTAAACTTCATTAAACTTTAATAACAATATCTTTAATTTTGATTGACAAAAATGCCTAACCCCTATCAGATGCTTACTAATAGGCGTCCCCCCGGATTACATAGTTAGTCGGATTCATTTAAACATTACACCACATGCACCACCTAAAGCTTCAATATATTAAACTCTCTCTTTACCTCTCTCTCTCTCTACTCTTACCTTAAAGCAAGCCTTCCACCTAAAATGTAACTATTTATCTAATGGGGACTTCCATTTTGACCCCCAAAGGAAGGCACGTCCCCACAATATAACTGCGTGAACAGAAAAATGTCCCCACAAGATGAGCAATACGTACACACACACGCGCACACACACACACACACACGCACACACACACCTTAGTACACTTATACTTGTGAGGACACCCATTGACATAATGCATTCCCTTGCCCTAACCATAACCATTACCACTTTGCCTAACCCCAACCCCTGAACTTACCCTAACCCTTTAAAGGCCTGTCCCAAAATGAGAAGATTACCTCACATTCTCACAAACATAGGCCTACTTGCACGCATGCCCCCCCCCTCCCCCCCCCCCCCCCCCCCCCCCCACACACACACACACACACACTTCTGAAAGCCTGCAGTGCGTGTGTTTGAATCTAGTTTGGTTCAGTTTACTCACCTGATTTTTCGTGCTGCGCCATTAAAAGTTCAAGATGCAAGTGAAACTTAATCAAAGTCTTACCTATATCTGTAAATCTAAACCTGTCAAACCTGTACTCATGCAACGACAAAAAAAGAGAGAGAGAGAGAAACATAAGCGAGTTCTCTTTATCATAAACCTTATTAACAATTGACGTCAAACATAATAATAACTGCTGCAATAGCAGAAAATCGCTGCAAAAAACTTAATCAAAATGTTATAGAGAGCACACCAATCAGTTTATTCTCGCTAAATCTTTAACGTAATGATTTGTATTCCTGCATATGAGGTTTAAAAGGATATTGTCAATAGCTTTAGAAAGTTGCTTGTTAACATTAACATCTACAGAAAGGTCATTTTCATTCTCCATACAGAATATTAGGCCTATATTGTATTTCCTCCAGTGATTACGAAATTAATTAATTAATTAATTACGCAGGAAAATGAAGTAGAGATCCTGATCCTTATATGTTTTGTTTATTAACTGCACGACTGATGGATGACTAAAAAATATAATCTCCTGTATACGTCAATTCCTTAATTTGTATTTATTTATTTATGTATTTATTTATTTATTTGTTTGTTTGTTTGTTTGTTTGTTTGTCCCCATAACTGATCTCATTATTAACAGTCCAAAACATACTAAATCTTGATTATTCTGCAAGGTAAATATTTCTAAGATTAAAACATCTAGTAAGAAGAAACATTCTCTTAAAAATATGAATATGAATGAAATAAACCCAGAGCTGAAATATACAATATGTCCAGCAGGTGAAGCCAAAAGATCACGAAAATGTTCCCCACACATTGTACATACCATGCCACTGCCTTAGTTTAGAGCAGTGCAGCAAAATACATTTAGCTTCAATTAAGTCAATAACACATTGCATTAGCCATTATTTTCTGTGTTAGTGTTAACACTCAAACAGCCCTTTTAAAGGCCTGTCCCAAAGTGAGAAACGGACAACATTAACATTACTTTCTGAAAATGTTGCCACTCATGAGGTCTCAAACTCAAATTCGTTCTAACAAACATAGGCCTACTTGCACGCACGCATGAACGCCCACAGATATACGCTCTTGCAAATACACACACACACACACACACACACACACACACACATCAATTATTTCCAAACGTGCTGTTAATCTATACTATTGCACTAATTGCACTGCAAACAAATATTAAGTGAGAATTTCAGTTACGATTTTGTTAGTGATTTTTTTTTTACAAGCTTCCGTGTAGACTAGGTGCGGCCCAACCGATCAATAGTTGAATAGTAGTTATCAATATTATACTTTAATTGAACTAGTGTCACCATAACAACAAGTTTGACGTTCCACCAACAGCTTCTGAAAACCCACAGCGCGTTTGAATGTAGTTTGGTTCAGTTTACTCACCTGATTTTTCTTGCTGCGCCATTAGAAGTTCAAGATGCAAGTGAAACTTGATCGACGTCTTTCCTATCTCTGTAAATCTAAACCTGTAAGAACCTGTACTCATGCAACAACAACAACGAGAGAGAGATGGGGATAGAGATAGGGAGACAGAGAGAGAGAAAACATAAGCGAGTTTTCTTTATTATAAAACTTATTAACAATTGACGAAACAATAATAACAACTGCTGAAAATGTTATAGAGAGCACATCAATGAGTTTTATGTAAATTAATTTTTAACGTAGTGATTTGTATTCCTGCATATGAAGGTTACAAAAAGATATTTTCAACTTAATGTGCAGGAATATAAATCATTACGTAAACAATGTGGCAATAATAAACTCATTTAACTGCTCTCTATAACACAAGGCCAACTATTTAATTTGTTGCTGTGATTTTCTGCTATTGCAGCAGTTGTTATTATGTTTGACGTACATTTTTAATAATGTTTATTATAAAGAGAACTCACTTATGTTGTTTTTTTTCTCTCTCTCTCCATCTTTTTTGTTGTTGTTGCATGGATAGAGGTTTGAAAGCATATTGTCAATAGCTTTTAGAGAGCGGCTTGTTTACATGAAAAAAAAAAACTTAAGATGTTAAGTTTCATTCTCCTAGGCTTACATTTCATTTCCTCCAGTAATAACATATCATTTACATGTTGTTCTCTTGAGATAACAGGATAATAAAGTAGAGACTATGATCTAATATGTTTTGTATATTAACTGAACAGCAGATGGATGACTTAAACACTCCTGTATATGTAATTTTCTTAATTTTTATTTAATTATTTACTTTGTTCTTTCTTACTGAAGCCCCCATAACTGATCTCATTGCAAAACATATTAAATCTTGATCTTTCTGAAAGGTAAATATTCCCCAGATAACATTTAGAGAGAGGAATCATTCTCTCAAAAAGCCCAATGATGGGGAGCCCGTGGTGCAGTGGGTAAGAGCGTGTGTCCCTCCCCCTGCCCCCCCCCCCCCCCCCCCCGGGCCCAGGCCCCACAGCAGACCCATGGGTCGAATCCCACCCGGGTCAGTTCTGCATTTCTTTCCTTCTTTGCCCCATTTCAACTCTATGTCTACAAGTCTGTTCAATAAAACCAACATTCCAAAAAATATCTTTAAAAAAAAAGAAAAGCTCAATGAAATGAACCCAGAGCTGAAATATACAATATGTCCAGCAGGAGGTGGGTAAAGATCACTAAAATGATCCCCACACGCACACACGCACACACACACACACACACACACACACACACACACACACACACACACACACACACACACACACACACACACACACACACACACACACACACAATTATTTCCAAAAGTGCTGATCCAAAATACTGTAGCTGCTGTTAATCTACACACTATTATACATCGCAAAAGAGTATTTAGTGAAATATTATTCAAACTCCTTTTCATTTATGATTTTGTTAGTGAATTTTTTTTGTCACAAGCTTCCGTGCAGACTAGGTGCGGCCCAACCGATCAATAGTTTAATAGTAGTTATTAATATCATACTACAATTGAACTAGTGTCACTAAAACAACAACTTTGACGTTCGACCAACATTTTCTGAAAAGCAGCAGTGCGTGTGTTTGTGTGTTTGAATCTAGTTTGGTTCAGTTTACTCACCTGATTTTTCTTGCTGCGCCATCAGAAGTTCAAGATGCAAGTGAAACTTAATCGACGTCTTACCTATCTCTGTAAATCTAAACCTGTCAAACCTGTACTCATGCAACAACAACCAAAAAGAGATAGATGGAGAGAGAAAAAAATAGATAGAGAGAGGGAGAGAGAGAGAAAAACAAACATAAGCAAGTTCTCTTTATGATAAACCTTATTAACAATTGATGTCAAACAAAATAACAACTGCTGCAATAGCAGAAAATGGCAGCAACAAATGAAATACTAATGTTATAGAGAGCACATAAATGATTTGATTATCGAGGCATTTAAACTTAATGATTTGTATTCCTGCATATGAAGTTATAAAGCATAGTGTCAATAGCTTTAGAAAGCTGCTTGTTTTCATAAAAAAAAAGTTCATTTTCATTCTCCATATACCGAATCGAAGCCCCCATAACTGATCTCATTATTAACAACACATATTAAATCTCGATCTTTCTGAAAGGTAAATATTCACCAAATAACATGTAGTGAGAGGAATCATTCTCTTAAAAAGCTCAATGAAATAAACCCAGAGCTGAAATATACAATATGTCCAGCAGGTGGTGGTGAAAGATCACTAAAATGTTCACCCCATATCAGTACCATGTCTGTCCTTTAGTTTAGTTTATCTCAGAGCAGTACAACAATGGTCAAGTAGGTAGGCTATAATGCATTGAACTTTAATCAAAATATGTATACGTTGCTTTAAAAATTGTTCACATTTTAATGTTAATTTTCCTTTTTTTATTGCCTCTGTTTTAAAATGTGCATCATAAATAGGCCTATGTTTAAATAATATTTGTTTATTATATCTAATATAGGCCATTTTCAGTTCAGGGCTTCCGTCATTAAGAACAACAATTAATAAACACATGAATAAAATGCAGAAATAGGCTACACCTTCCAGCATATGTGTTTAACTAATCCATATTTCGTTAATTTTTTTTTATTATTATTATAATTTTTGTTTTTACCAATTACACTTCTGCTCAAGCAAAGCAGTATTTCATCAACTTTATTTTAGCCGATCTATAACTAGATGGCATATTCATGAATAAGTCATGAGAACCATCATTCCTTGTGTTTTAAAATGGATCCAAACAACAAAAAAGGCTTTATATTTAAAAACAAAAACTATATAAAAAAAAAACTGAAATAATTGCTCTCTTTAACATTTTTCTATTTCAATTTGTGCTGTGATTTTCTTGCCAGATTGTATCCCCTGGCGGTTCTTGTTATAGTTCTCCTGTCAATAGTTAATAAAGTTTCTAAAAAAAAAAGAGGCAATTTTTTAGTTTCACTTTCAGCCCGAACTTCAAATGGCGTAGCAAGAAAAAGTAGGTGAGTAAACTGAACTAAACTAGATTCAAACACACGAAAAAAAAACGCTGCAATTAATTATAAGATGTTTGTGCATGTTGAAACTTGTTTTAGTGACACGAGTTCAATTGAAATATAATCTGAACTACTTTTAAGGCGAGCTACTATCGATCGGTTTGGCCTACACGACACGACAGCTTGTTAAAAGTTTTTCTAAAAAAGTCGTTAACAAACTCATAACTGGAAAAGAATGCTTGGATGGTATTCCTCAGATTAAACTTTTGTGCAGTGCACTTAATACTAGTTTGTAGATTAACAGAAGCTATTTGGGATATCAGTACTATCGAAATTAAATGCTATTTTGTCCATTTATTGTGCGTGTGTGTGTGGAAGAGAGAGAGAGAGAGAGAGAGAGAGAGAGAGAGAGAGATCCGTGATTTGACTGGAGAAATAGTCTCTAAAGTTAATAATTACCTATTGCTTTAAGATGGCGTGACACCTTATCGTAGGCTGTGTGTACTCTATTCTATTAGACCATTCGTGGTTGAAATATTGTTCAGTTTCCATAAACTACCTGTCAGAACTCTTAGAACACCATAATTATTTCCGTTTGTATTGCACTTTATGCAGTTTAATGTCTGAATGTTATTTGAAATTAAAATAATGTCTATCTTATGTAACAATAATAGCAATATACTACTTCCTTTAATATTTTCCGAATAATGCTTTTATTTTAGGAATGTTAGTTAATGTGCATGTTGTTTAGTTTAGTTCAGTCAATTCCACATTCTTCTTTTCCAGAAATCAATTGTTAAAACAAATAAATATCATTTGAGTCTTTTGACTACACAATTGTTTTCTGGAAAAAAAAAGTGCTCCAATATTTTTAAATTTCTAATTTGATTTATTTTTTTTACAATTATTACAATTAAAGTGTTTCCATGGGCATTAGGCTGTTGTGCGGACGTTATGTTAAATAATGACCCATACAAATGATGCACTCTATAAATAGTTCCATCTAATAAAACTGCATAGTAGGAATAGGAGGACTTTGGTTGAAATTATTCCAATATATTGGTATTTTTTTTAAAAGCACTAATTAAAAGAGAAACAGAAAACAATGATAAGATGTCAATGGAAACAAATGAATTGACAGAAAAATTGGCATATGCAACTTTTTGTCGACTGTTTTATATTGGATGTATTGCTGGGAAAGGCCACAAATGAATTGTCCATTTGGGGAATAAATAAGGTTGTCTGAATCTGAATCTAAGGAGCTGTGAGATCCCAGTCTGTGGGTGAGGCTCAAGTGATTTTGTAAAATTTGCTTTTGTTGTAAAAAAAAGCTTATTGATCACCTAAAACACTTACAACAGAGACACACACAAAGGATGTCAAGTGTATTACAGCTGGTATTGCATCATAACGTTTAAACACTTAAAGGTTTCATTGTGAGTAACATTTTGCTATATGACATAACAACTAAAATAGAAGTGACGCCAGGTTAACAGCGTCTGAGAGATAGAATAGAATAGAATAGAATAGAATAGAATAGAATAGAATATCTTTATCGTTATTGTTTGACAATATTGATTCAACAAGTACAACAAAATTAAGTACAGTCCTTGTTCAGTGCAAAAACATCAAATTGAGGAAGTATGTATGCATAAATAGATAACTCAATTAAAACTATAAAAATAGTCAACTATATGCATTAAAAAAATAAAAAACAAAACAAAAAAAACACACAAGACACACCCACACAAGCATCCACATTCATAAATGTGCTTACACAAATGTGATACACAACTAGCTTTGGTAGCAACATTTAGTGAGGTTAGGGCAGCCGGTGATTTTCTGCGCTGCCTTTATGACCCCCTGGAGCCTTTTCCTCTGTGCCACCGTGCAGCTTGAGAACCACACACACAGACAGTATGTCATTATGCTTGACTGATCCTTTTAACTTGTTGTTTTGTCTTGTTTTCAGAGTAACTGAAGGTCTCCTGCTAAGCCTTTCTTCTGGTGTTTTCAACATGGCTACTGCTGACGCATCTGGTGAGTAGAGCAGAAATATACCTCGAACTTGTATCAAGATTTCTTCTGAGCGCACAAAAACGTCCTCCTCATATATCGAATGTAAAAACAAATCTGTACCATAACGTAGTGACACAATATTAAATAGTGAGCAGTCTATGCTTACAATATTGGATTCACAAAATCCAACTTCACAGCACACAATGACTACATTTACAGGCTCAGCATATTCCGATTAAGATCCATACTATTCCAAATAAGGTGTTTAATGAGCAGCAGCTATGGGAATATTGTCGTTTTATTCCGAATAAACCAGCTACGTGGTAGAAGTTATGATGCCTGACGTAGGCAAATTTTTTCCTGTAAATATTCCTGTCCCATTCAAGGAAAATTAACACTCTTTATGTCATTATTTTTGTCTTGAGTTGTTTTTTCAAACAAAAATGACACCGCTTAAACATAGAGGAAAGAAACACGAGTCTTTAATTTTTTTTATTCTAAAATGACAAAGTGTAAAATATAGAATGCAACATTCTCATCATCACCGCTTATCCGGGGCAGCAGCTCCAGCAGTGAACCCCAAACTTCTCTTTCCTGGGCCACATAGTCCTGGGTCTTCCCCTAGGCCTCCTTCCAGCTGGACGCTCCTGGAACAGGGAAGCGCAACGGGGGCATCCTTATCAGATGCCCGAACCACCTCATTTGGCTCCTTTCTACGCAAAGGAGTACCGACTCAGCCCCGATTTTCCTTACAAATGACTGAGCTTCTCACCCTATCTCTAAGGGAGACGCCAACCACCCTCCTGAGTGGCCACTTGTACCCGCAATCTCGTTCATTCGGTCATTACCCAGCCTTCATGACTTTCTAAGCCTTTGACCAAATAATATTTGCTAGTGCGTGCCATGTTTCTTTAGTCTTGACACTATAAAGGAATCTGAATGTTCTTTGACTGAGGTTTTAATTTCTGAAATGTAATTTTTTTCTGTTTCTTACAGAGGGAAACACAGGGAAACCTCTGAGCCACAGCAGCAGCAATCCGTTTTTACACCCTAACCGTGAGTTCGATATCTGACTATGTTTAGGTGTTTTGTGAGATAATCTCCTAAACTGACATAAAGTTAGTCTGGAGCTGTTGTCAGAGCAGATACTGCTACCGAAGCTAGAGCAGAACTTTGAAATAATACAAATAACTCCTTTCATTATGGGAACCAATAGCATTGAGTTTTTTCACAAAACAGGTGAAACTCGAGAAATTAGAATATCATGCAAAAGTTCATTTATTTCAGTAATTCAACGTAAAAGGTGAAAATAATATATTATATAGACTAATTGCATTCAAAGTGAGATATCTCAAGCCTTTATTTGTTATAATTTTGATAATTATAGCTAACAGCTTATGAAAACCCCAAATTCAAAATCTCAGAAAATTTGAATTTTACATGAAATCAATAAAGAAGGGATTTTAAATACAGAAATGTCGGCCCTCTATAAAGTATAATCATCCATATGTACTCAGTACTTGGTTTGGGCCCCTTTTGAATGAATTCTTGCCTCAATTCCAATTCATTTTCCATGATATTCTAATTATACAAGTATCACCTGTATATAGTGGACTCACCTATTCCATCAAATTCACCTTGGTCCCTAGGCTATAAAAGCTAAGTCATGTGTTCACACTCACTCATAAAGGGAATAAAAAGGTTTGCAGTTAATAAATGACTAGAGCTACAACCTAGAGGATTTAATCTTGTGTGAGTTAAACAATTGCCGACCGGTGAAAGTACAGTGGTATTAGACAATGCTATAAAGAAGGTAAAGCTTCTAATCGCACAATTAAATCGGTTATTCCTTTAGTCCAAGTGTACGTCTGTGCTAAGTTTGACAAAAATCCCTCAATGTATTCTTAAAATTGTGTGCATACAAGATTTACGGTCACAGTGAACTAGACCTTTGACCTCCAAAATGTAATCATTTCAAGTGGGTCCTAGTGTGTTTTTTTGCCAAGGGTTCTTGAAATATTGTGTTGACAAGAATGGCACAGATGGACAGACAACCTGAAAACATAAGCCTTCTTGAATCGCTGGCGCTGAGACATTTAAATGGATTCCAGATCAGGAGGACATTGTTGTAAGATCAGTCACATCATAAAAAACTTTATACCTATTATGTTGCTGGTAAGCTGTGTGTTGCAATCGGCTCTGTAGAGTTGGAAGCCAGCCAGCTGCTGCACAGATTCCAGTGTAGAGCCACACAGCTAGGTCTCTGTGAGGCACAAAATGGAAGATGTAGAAACATGTCTATTTTTCCCCACCAGTAGCGAAAGTTAGTTTAGCTTCTTGCACAGTAAGTGGACATTGACAAGAAATTTTCCCTGTAGCGTTGTGCGAAGTCTGTGCCTGTGTGGAGAAAATACTGAACCAAAAGTCCCCCAAAATGTTGATCACAATGCTCCAAAGCTCATTCCAAGTGTCAACATATGGCATGCAGCTAGATAAAGCAAAAGATAAAGCTCTGGCTTCACAACATTCCAGCAACCAAAATACAACAACAAAGTCATCCCAAGATATACAACACAAAAAAGCTTGCTACTGTACATCAAAACTCAACAAAGAATGAGCTTCAGCACTTACTACCAAAGCTGCTCGACCAAGTGTTAAAGTCGCAGACAACATTGAAGATTACATCTTACTATACAAATATACTAGTCGCTCATTTTCAAAACCAAATTCTACTATGATCCTTAACATTTTGGTGTGCCAAGCTCAAACAAAATGGATGATGCAACATCACATCAAGACAGGCAAAAAACATTGATTTTACTATTTCAGTATGTTCAAAATTAAAAAAATTAAATATGTAAATATGTACAATCATGAAATGAAAACGTAGCCACATTTGAATGATTATGTGTTCTGTATCCTTACAGTCTCAGATGATCTTCAACCTATGAAGCGGAGCAGCAGTTATGGATGGTTGCCACCTGACAGTGAGTAAAATTGATCAGTAAAACATCACCTGTTGTTGTCTTTTGATTAAAGTACCTGTATAAACTTCCTGTCAAAAGTTTTAGAACATCTACATTTTTCCAGTTATCATTTTAATTAGCACAGTTTGATGTCCTCTGAAATTAGATTTATATAATCTATTTATCAAGCAATCTTGATGAATATGCAGGTCAATATGTCAAAATAATGCTTGAGAGGGTGTAGTAACACAGTCTGATCCAATAATGCATTCACAAAAAGGGTTTGGAAGTCATTAACTAAAGTTGGCACATATGTATCAACTTTCAAATTCCACTGCTGCAGAAAAAGCTAAGAGTAATAACCTAAACTATTTATTTACCTCGGACAATTCTCCTGCTTACCTTTATTCTATTTGAGGCCATGTTAGGTTCTGTTAAATACCTGGCTGGGGACAACATATGACAACTAGCCCCTTAGGCTAACCCTGGGTCACGTAGAGCATTTTCACACCTTACTCATTTGGTTCGATTGAATTAAACTCTGGATTGTTTCAACCATTGAAGGCTAGAACAGGCTAGAACATAGCAAGCGTATTCTGCATCAAATGTGGACCAAACAAGCGTACCAAGACCTTGATGAACAGGATTTCTTGGTACGCTTCCAAGCTAACTCTTGTGCGGTCCAATTCTGGTTGGAAAGTGATCCGTCTGGATCCGACGCAACTGCATGAAACACTGAGTAATTGTTTTACTAAACAATATCCCCTAGTTAGCTACACTATGCATAATAGGATGAGGAAGACAATCAACTTCCTGTAGTTTCTTTTATATAGTTTTCCCGCAGGGAAATTCTGACCTATTCAGGAAGTACATTATTGCTCCGTACCAGACACATCTGACCAAGAAGTGACAAGAATGTTCTGACGGGGCAATTGACTTATACTGATGCATTTTGGTTGACTTCTGACTAGACCAAATGAATGGTTTGAAAAAGAACCAAACCATTTGAAAATCAAAACAATGTATCATTCTCGCGTCTGGTGTGAACCAAAGAAGTGTGCTAGAAGTGATTATTCAGTATAACTGTTGATTGGTGTGCACTGTCACTGAACAATCTAATATTAAAGTAAATTTGCTGGACATGTTGTAACTACTCAAATTGCAATAACACTGGAATACTGGGGCTTTTCTAACACTTTGGACCTGTAGTGAAGGCTGAGTACGTTTTTTTTCTAATTACATTTTTTTCTTTTAGTGTCTGAGCTGAGGGTCATTCTGCTGGGGAACAGCTGGTCTGAGAGGAGTTCAGTTGGGAATTTAATACTGGGAGAGACAAAGTTCAACGCTGAGGAAGAACCAGACTTTTTGACGGTCAGAAAACAGTTGAAGGGGAAAGAAATAGTTCTCATCAACACCCCAGATCTACTACATCCCGACATCTCTGAAGACAAACTGACAGAACATGTGAAGAATTGTGTTCATCTCTGTTCTCCTGGACCTCATGTGTTCCTGCTGGTTCTAAAGCCAGAAGATTTCACTGAACATCACAAAGTAAAGCTTTGCACAGTCCTTCAACTATTTAGTGATCAATCATTTCATCATTCAATGGTTCTAAAATCAATGACCAGAGAGGAAAGTCCAGATTTACCAGACCAACCCTTGAGAGACATGATCAGTATGTGTAGCTACAGATCCTTGAAGCAGAATAACCTTGAACAATCAGAGCTGTTAACACACCTGGGTCAAATTGCAAAGGAAAACAAAGGAGAGCATGTTATATGTAAGGTGTTTGAGGATGAGGACATAGGTCTATTCATGAAACAAAAGTCTGTTTCTGAATCCAACAAACCAGCTTTAAACCTGGTTCTTTTCGGGAGAAGAGGAGCAGGTAAGACATCGGCTGCCAAGGCCATTTTAGGTCAGACAGACCTTAAATCAGTCTCCAACTCGTTAAAGTGTGTTAAACATCAGGGAGAGGTTTGTGGACGTTGGGTTACTCTGGTGGAACTGCCTGCCCTGTCTGGAAAACCTCAGAAGGCAGTGATGGATGAATCACTCCGGTGTTTCTCCGTCTGTGATCCTGAGGGCGTCCATGCCTTCATCCTGGTGCTACCTCTGGGTCTCCTCACTGATGAAGACAAGGAAGAGTTAGAAATCATTCAGAACATGTTCAGCTCTCGAGTCAATGACTTCACCATGATTCTGTTCACTGTGGAGACAGATCCTACAGATCCAGATGTTGTTAACTTTGTAAAGGAAAACAAGGAGATCCAGGAGCTATGTCAGAGCTGTGGAGGAAGATATGTTGTTCTCAATGTCAAGGACAAGAAGCAGATCCGAGAGCTGTTGGATTATGTGGAGAATATGAGAGTTGAAGCATCCAGATGCTTCACAAAAGACACGATCATCAAGGCTCAGATGGAGAAGATTATAGAGCTGAAGGGTGAAAAGAATGTGAAACGAACAAATGAGACGGAAGGTGATGAAAATAAGAGCACCGAGCATCTCAGGATGGTACTGATTGGGAAGACTGGCAGTGGGAAAAGTTCAACAGCAAACACAATTTTGGGTGAAAAGCATTTCCAACCCCAAATCGCCCCAAAGCCAGCTATGAAGTATTGTAAGAAAGCAACAGGAGAGATCGATGGACAGTCTGTCATCCTGGTCAAAACCCCAAGCTTGTTTGATGATCCAATTCAACTTGAGCTTCAAAAATGCATCAGCATGTTGTCTCCTGGACCTCATGTGTTCTTACTGGTGCTACAGATTGGGAACATCACACAAGAGGAAAAAGACTCTGTAGAACTGATCAAGAAGCATTTTGGCAAGAAGTCTGAAGACTTCATCATCATTGTATTCACCAGAGGAGAAGAGCTGGAAGAGCAGTCTATTGAGAGTTATATTGAGACATGTGGCCTTCAACAACTCATAAAGGACTGTGGGGGCAGATACCAGGTCTTCAATAACAAGGATTACACAAACCGCTCACAAGTCAGTGAGCTGCTGACAACAATCAAGACCATGGTGAAAGAAAATGGTGGCAGTTACAACACTGAGATGTTTGAGGACACAGAGGAAATAATACAAAAACAAGTGGAGGGGAAATTGAAGGAGAAGGAAGAAGAGATGAGGAGAGATCATGAAAACCTGAGAAAAGAGTTTGAGGTTCTCAAGAGAAAGCATGAGACAGATTTGAAATTGAAAAACAATGAGATTGAGCAGGGGAAAACACTGAGAGCAAAACAGCTAAAGGAAAAAGACGAAATCATCAAAAAAGAGCGTGAGATGAGAAAGAAAGATCGGGAGGAACAGGAAAAGAGATGGAAAAAACAAGAAGAATCTCAGCGACAAGAATCGAGAAGAAAACTGGAAGCTTCTGAGAAAGCAGTCCGTTTAGAAAGAGAGCAAAGAGAAAATGCTGAGAGGAAGCTAGAGCAATGCAGGAAAGAGATGGTGAGAGATCGAGACGCCTGGATTAAAGAACAAAGGGACAACTGGGAACGGCTACATCAGGAGGATAAACAGAGTCTGGATGAGGTCAAAACAAGCCTTAAAAACCAGCAAGACTACTATAGTAAGAGGAGAAGATGGGCATCTTTTGCTGTCATTATGTTTGTATTAATTGTTAGTTATTTATTAGCACTGCTATGGAAGCTACTTTGAAAGTCTTGACTTCACACTGGAAGAAGTTTAACTAGAGCAAAGCTAACCTATGGAATAATCTAGTTTGGTTAATTTAAGTTACTTAGAAAATAAGTTCAAACTACTTTGTAAAACGTTATCACGTTGACTGTAATATAACTGGCTGCAATTCCACACTTCATTACCAAAACTCTGGAGAGGGTTGTTGCCACTTAACTTCAGTCCCACCTCGACGCAGACCACCTCCATGAACTGTTCCAATCTGGATTCCGCCCCTGTCACATTTCTAACACTGCCCTGGTTTAAATGACCAACGACCACCTCCGTGCAGCTAACTCTGGGCATTCCTCAACTTTCTCCACCTCAACAAGCCTCTGTAGTCTGTATTTCATCACCATGGTTTACATTTTCACTGGAACGCAGATAACACACAGGTCTACATCCCAACTACACCCACCATAACAATTCCTTCAACTTTGTGAAGCTCGATGCCAGCAAGATTTAGGCCCTGCTCATTGGCTCCAAAACAACCCTTTCAATAATCCATAAACACCCACCCCTGAACCTCATCATCGATTCCCTGTTCCCTTCTCCAACCAAGTTAATCGCCTTGGATCTGCCTTCTTCCACATCCGCAACATTTTCAGACTTCCCCGATCCCTGTCTCAATCCAGCACTAAAGTCTTGGTTCATGCAGTTCACATCCTGGATTGATTACTGCCATGCTATTCTCACTGGCCTCCCCACAAAAACTGCTAACCAGGCTCAAAATCATTCTGAACTCGGCTGTCCAGATCTTTACACACACCCAATCATCTAACACATCTTTTAAGAAAAAGTACACTGGATTGATTATTGAAACCTTGTGCTCACCTAAAAACTCCTACACAACCTTGCCCCCACTTAACTCTCCGACCTCCTTCACATCCGCCAGTCTGAATCAATCAATACATTCAATCATACCTCTTGAACTACTTTTACATGTTTTGAATTGTTTTTTTATTTTTTATTTATGACACGTTAGATGACCTTGAGTGTCCTGAAAGGCTTCCTCAAATAAAATGCATTATGATTATTATTAAAGGTCATATACTGTATATCTCAAAAGGGTTTCTACTAGAAACTGCCTTCATTATTTAGTGTCCAAAAAACCCTTTATATTCCTTAAGTGCCATTGCTAAATCTTCCATTGTCAGCCTCTGTCTGAAAAACTCTGTTTTAGAGAAAGTCTCTTTAAGCCCCGCCTTCCAAAAAGCCCAGTCTGCCTTGATTTGCCCTGAATCCAAATGCCAGTGAGATTCAGAGTTATCTACTCATCCAAGGTGGAGGTAGTGCTAAGTAAGGTTGGTAATGGGGGGCTGGACTTCTCCCCTTATGACCTCATACAGACATTCCAAAGACCTGTATACATTTAGAAAAAACATGAAATTGCATTTTGCGTAAAGGGTGATAAATTAAAGTGAATGTGTGAACTTTTTTTTTGTAATTAAAACAATTATGTTATTCATGTATAATTTTCTTGTTTACATGGCATGCCTGATTAATTGTATAGAAAAAAATCATGTAAAGATATGTATATCCTTCCCTGAGCTGCAATAGGCAAACACGCACAGAGATAATTTGTTCTTTAATACTTTATGAAGATTGACATTTTTTCTTTACTGTTTCTGGCCTCCTACTTGAAATTGGATCAGAATCAGAACATGTTTTTACCCAGGTATGTTCACACATTTAAGAAATACAAATATATAATGTAAAAAAATAATATAAAAATGTACAGAAAAATATTATGAAAAGATAGATATGTGCCGTTATATGTTTTTTAAGATGAAGAACTGTGCAATTTGAGAGAAAAGAGTAATTCAGCAATATGTAAATTATTGAAGGGTGTGTTTATGTAACACATTGTAAATGGAGTCTATAATTATTATGATTGTCTGATTTATTTTTTTGTAATTCACATATTTATTAAATGTTCACAGGTGGTCACATAGATACAGGGACATCTGATACAAATTCATAATACAAATTCATAATACAAAGTCATATTTCATGTTTCATGGCTTCCATATTATTGTTTTCATGGTGACATAATAAATAAATAAAAATAGTAACAATAATAATAATAATAATAATAATAATAATAATAATAATAATAATAATAATAATAATAATAATAATAGAGAAAGAAAAAAGTAAAATAATAAGAAACATCTAGATACTTCCCCCATATGGAGATAAGAGCCAATATTTATTCTCCTTTCTTCTCCCCTCAATGTGCCATGGTCAGACCCCACAAGCAAAAACAGGCCAATGACAAAAAAATAAAATAAATAAATAAATACATTTGTTACCATGGTCCGGTGATGTTAGCTGCCTTTGCAGTTGTGGCTGTATTAATTTGGGTCACTATCCACCTTTATGTGGTCCCAAAACCCTTCCCAAGAGGATACCCCCTCCCCCCAATTGTCACTTAATCGGTTCAACATGCATTCATAAGATACAGTTTTCAGTCATGATTGTCTGATTTATGAGACATTTTGTTATTGAAAAAACATGCTGAAAAATGTATGTTAAGACCTGTACATAGTATTTTTGATCCAAAATATGTTTAGTAAAAACTTTTGACACTGATATGTTATATATATATAAAACTAAATAAAGATTTTAACTCACTATTTATCAAGCATCTAGATGTTTGTTGTGTACATATATCTATAATAATGTATAATTAGTTAGATAGATATTGCCACATTTGCGTTTTAATTTTAACATTTCTTTAAAAAATTGTTAGTCTTCTTCATGTGAGTTTATTCAGGTGATGAGCTCTTTCAACAGAATCCATGACTGCTTTAAAGTTCCCTCAATGAGTACAGATTTGATCACATAAACTCACTGTATAACCATTTTCATGTTAATGTTCAGTTCCTAACATATTGTTGTGTAGATCTCAGGTTGCGTAATTAAATGTATGATTTAATTTTGAAATATAGGCACAAAATGCCACAAGGGACCATAACAGAAACTGGTTTCACCGTTTAACTTAATATGATAAGGTCAGATAAAATAAAGTTTTGGGATTGTGAATCTGTTATAGAAAACCAAGGGATAAGGAAGTATTGGACCGAGTTACATAATACATTACCAAATAGTTTTGCTTTGCCTTCATGCTCAAGGATTCTGTGATAAAGGCACACTATCATAGTAAAACATTAATCTCCTCCAACAATAATGTGCTCATTGGGTTTTTCCCTGTGAGGAATTGTCAAACCAGGAAGAAATAGGAGTTAATTCCCCGAAACACAACCAACTTTGCTGTTTTACTACAAAACACTGCACAGATCTGTATTGACAGATATAATTTTGACCAAAGTAAACCATAAACCCACAAGACAGTTTATTTCCCACTTATACAGCATCTCACAAAAGTGAGTACACCCCTCACATTTCTTCAAATATTTCATTATATCTTTTCATGGGACAACACTGAATAAATGACACTTTGATACAATGTAAAGTAGTCAGTGTACAGCTTATATAACAGTGTACATTTACTGTCCCCTCAAAATAACTCAACACACAGCCATTAATGTCTAAAGTGCTGGCAACAAAAGTGAGTACACCCCTAAGTGAAAATCTCCAAATTAGGCCCAACGTGTCAATATTTTGTGTGGCCATCATTATTTTCCAGCACTGCCTTAAAGGTGCTGTAAGCGGAATGGTTCTTTTAGCTAACTTCCTGTCAGTTACTGCAGTTAGCAGTCCCCTCGCTCGTCCCTACGTCACCACATTAATGCACTGCGGTCTTCAAGCTTTGAGTTATCTAGCATCATCTCAGATCCATAAGTGTGATAAAACATGATAAAAACCAACAAAACAGACATTGGGAAGGATTTTTACCTGCTCCGCCATTGTAGGCGCATAAACATTCACCCATCTGTCGCTCTGGCGTGCACTGGCAGTGAGACCATGAGTGAGACGGGTGTCGGTTTATAGCGTTCTCTCTTGTGATTGGATATTAATTTCGGGATCCCCGTAAATTTTATTGGACGATTACATGCAGAGCAGCTGACTGAGAGATCAGCTTTATGAAACGCGCACATTATGTAAGTGATCACTGTATGAATAAAGAGCGATTTAACACTTATATTAACATAAATAAATCGCTTACTTTGCCTTTAACCCTCTTGGGCCTGGAGTTCACCAGAGCTTCACAGGTTGCCACTGGAATCCTCTTCCACTTATTCATGACAACATCACGGAGCTGGTGGATATTAGAGACCATGCGCTCCTCCACCTTCCGTTTGAGGATGCCCCACAGATGCTCAATAGCTAATTGCTCTGATTTCATTCACTCCTGTTTACATACACAAAATGGTACGGTCATCACATGAAAATATGTTATTCTCTAATGAAATATTTTATTATTTGAAATCACTCAAATAGTTTAAACTTCAAAGATTTTAAATCAAAAGTTCATCTTTTACGTTATGCTGCTTGTTGTGAGTTTTTGTAGTTCTGAGTGTTGTGTGTGTCAATGTGTGTTTCTCATTGAAACATTTTGCCAGTGTTTTGCACCAGTGAGCTTTGTCTCGAGACATGTATGAAGAGTTGTGTTGCTTTGAGTGACTTTTGGAGCTGAAATGAACTGAATTGCAAAAGTGCATTTTAATGATGCCCATTGTGTTAAGATTTTTGCACATGTGGCTTCAGTTGTGCCCGCTTTCTTTAAGCAATCGAAACAAGCTTTAATCAATTATTTATATGAAGAAAAAAAAGTTTCCTGCTTTGCCTTTGTGCACATAAGGATTATGTGATAAATGCACACACATTAATATCCTTAAACAAATACACGCTCATTGGGATTTTCCTGGTGAGAAAATGTCAAACCAGGAGGAAGTAAAGCAGAGGACGGCTATACATATTCAGTGGATTTCAAATGTTTGTTCAGTGACTCAGATATGAAGCAGCTCCACTATATAAACCTGGACTGGAAACTGGAGGTGCACCAAGCCACGGACACCGGGATGGTGAGTACTTCTTCCTTCTTCTTGTATTTTCACCTAAAGTTCTTGGTTTAAATTTGTCAAGTTTTGATAATGTAAAAATGTCCATGGCTTGAAAAAAAAGAAGCTTTTTGATTTAAAAAAAAATGCTTTATTTCTTTTCAATCGCTTTTAAATGTTCTATTTCTATTAATTAAAAAAAAAATTATTCTAATCTTGCCCCTGTAAAGCACTTTGAATGGCCTTGTGTTTGAATTGTGCTATAGAAATAAACTTGCCTTGCCTTGCATTGCCATTTGGAAATTTAATTGGATTAAAATAATAACTAAAAATATTATTATTATAATTAAGATTTTACTTTCTGCTAACTGTATTTCCAAAACCTTTTATTATTACCTTACTTTTATATTTATTCTATCATTGAGGTAGTACACTCTTCAACACAAGATTTCGGGATTGGTTTACTGGTGTGTTGTAATCTGTGTCTGCAGATGAAGCTGTCAGTGTTGTTGCTGCTGGCCCTGCCGGCTCTGTCCTCAACCGGTCCTCTGGAGACCGGGAGCAACACCGAGCAGAGAAACGGTAAAAAACAAACTGACTTTTATAATCTTTGGAAATTGGAAAAACAAAAGAGGGTCATGTGAAACAGAATGAATGTGAAGAATGACACAAAAAATATCACTTATTTGGATGATGGACTGCACTTAATTAGTGTTTTACATAGTTTTTTATGCGCACACACACTAAAAATGCACGTGCACACACACACACACACACACACACACACACACACACACACACACACACACACACACACACACACCCTGATAGCTGCAGGGTGTAAGCTAATCATCATGGGCAATCTTGGTTTCAGTGTGTTTGTAATATCTATCCAATAACGTATATATGTATGCTGTCTTGTATTAATGCAATCACTGTTCTTGTCTGTTCCCCTTTTTTTTATCCAGTTTCCTCGCTGAACCCATTTGTGAATGTCAGTCTTGAAATCGACGCCAACAATGCTCCTCTTCTGACTGTAGCTAAGTTTAGGCAGAAGAGGCAACTTCAGTCCTCGTCCTTCAAGTCCGACGTTAGCTCTAACATGGAGTGGGTGACCTTTAACGACTCTATCCCAACTAATGCTGTTTCAGTTTACACTAAGTACGTTGATCGCACTGATTACGTCTGCAAATACATGTGTGAGGCTGGCTATTATCACCCCAGCAAGGGTCCTGTTTGCTACTATCCCCAAGGACAAAAAGAATATTCTGGTTCTCCCTTTGAGATCCTGGTAAATAAAGACAGTTTTGAGATTGTGGAGTGGAAGTGGGATTCGAAAGGTCAGGCACCCAAGAATGCAGTCAGAACCTGCCCTGAGAAGGACATATACGTAGGGAGGCACAAATATGGACTTGGGAAGGTTTGCACTCAATGTGAGGGCTTCGTCCTGCCTTGGAGAGGTACAACCTATTGGTACAATGACTACGAGGTCCTAACCATCGATCAGAATGTAATCAGCCAGGAGATTTACGACGTCAAGTACGACACTGATGAATCTAAGCTCTTAAAATATCCTCCTAAAGTCCTACGTGAAACAGCCATCAGCAACAATGAATGCCAGCCAGTGGTAAAAACAGATACCCTCTCAAAGACCTACAAGGTGGAGCAAAGTTGGGATATCCACTTTTCTGTCACAGTTGGTGTTCAAACTAGTTTCACTGTCAGCGTCCCCTTAATCGCAGAAGCAGGTATTCAGTACAGCACCGAAGTCACGTTCGAGTATTCCAAGGGAAAAAAGACAGAAGAGTCCGTCACAGACACTGTCTCTGTGCAGATCACAGCCCCCCCAAACCGCGCCTGTGTGTGTAAGATGTTAGAGTATAAGTCCAAACTCAACATCTCGTTCACAGCACGCCTACGCCGCACCTTCCCTAACGGTGCAATCCACACAACGACCATCAATGGGACGTATGAGAGCGTTCAGATCGACCAAGTCAAGGTCGTGCTGGACCGATGTGAAGTTCTAAACAGCACCCAGCCTTGCACATGAAAAAAGCAGTTTTTTTATTAGCCAATCAACACTATGCAACTTATTAGAATGCATGATAATTTAAAAACTTGAAACATGATGCACAAAAAATTAACTAAATTCTGTGTTATTTCTATACTATCCTGCATTTCTAAAAAGTGAACAAGGAATGAACATACTTAACTGACTGAAGATTACATTATGACTGCATAATATCACTGCAAATTAAATTTAATAAAGAGACGATTTTAAACTTACTTTTTACTTGTATTCTGAGCTGCTTCACCACCATCCAGTTCTCCATTTCCTTTTGGGCATTGTATTGTGGTAGAATAAAGTACATGAACAGAAGGCTTAAATATACATAACATGTAATGCAAGTGTTTTTTTCAATGAGTTTTCCAAGGGGCACACGCTACAAACTTGGGATGAGTTTATGTTATAATGGTCTCCTGTCCACAAGAGATAACTTGCTTAACCCAAAGTCATTTTTATCTTTAGTTTTTGTGACATGTATCAGATCAGACAACATTGATTTATTTACCTGTATGATTTTTGGATGGAAGGAAGATGTAAGAATAAAATGCATTTAGTCTTTCTAGCATTCAGTAAAAAATGTTGCAGAGGTAAACGTTTAAGGACTCTAGATATAGTTTGTTGTACATACTGGGTGTGTTAATGTGAGACCATCTTTGTATTTAGAATAAATAACTAAATACATCTTGACTTCATCACTTGATATTGTGGAAAGACTTGAGGCAGTGGTGGATGATGCCATCTTTAGTAACTAGCTTCTTGTCCTTAAAGGCCACTGTAGCTTCTGTAATTATTTGAAGGGGAGAGGGGGTCACCCACTAGATGCCACTAAATATTCAGATATTACACACTGCACCTTTTTAAAGCATCATTTGTTCAATAAAATGTAATCTAAAACCATCATGAGTTTTGGAAAGGTAGACCCACAGTATGATATCAATAAATAAAATAAACACAGACTGAGATTACACTTTGTTCTTGTAATGTTTGAGCCTAAACTGATTTGTTTTCAGTTTCTAGTGAGTGCATTTAATGACTGAACTCTAGCAGCAAACGGATATAATTGAGTTGAGTAGACATACAGTAATTTCATTGCTGGTGAATAGGTGTTTAACCTGAATATATGATCAAGAAACTTAGCCAATTGATAACTTATATATTAAAGGAATTATTGTACAGTATTCAAATTATTTCTGTAATTTCTAAATAAATAAGCACATTTGGCAATATTTAACTAATTATGACTTAAATTCCATCTATTTGAAAACCAAAAGATCTGGATGTTGGATAAAGCCAAAGTTAAAATCTTTATTTAAATTTTACAACAAACACATCATTTCATAAATCAAAACATACAGTGCACAGGTCTAAATATTTGCGGCATGTTTTTAAGAGCAATATGTATCATAAATCAGACAATTAACAACATATGAAGAAATCCTTCTTAAATAAACTTCTAAATTGATAGATTTATTTATGGCTTAAAGATATGCCTCGTCAATTTTCTTTCAGTGGCAAGAAGGAGCATTGGGTATAGGTGTACAGCGATCAGCAACAATACGGACCTCTATAATATAAAGAAAGAAATTCATAACGGCAGTTTTCTTTCACCTTGTATGTGCTGTGAGCTGTTATTAATGGCCTGAATACTCTGTCCCTGCAGGACCAGTAGAAATACCAGCAACAGCTTCATCTGAGATAAAATACAGTCTAACATACTTTTATAACTAAAACCGGCACACAAAAAAAATAGTTTTTGCATGCATTTTTTCAGTTATTAAATGTTACCTTAAATCAGACGTTTGCAAAATGCAGATACAGAGTGAAAATGTTTTAAATCATCTCTCATAATTTTCCCTCAACTATTTTAGTAAAAATATTATTTGTTGACATAACTTGAGGAATACTTAATGAAATAAACTGAGGTAAATAAACAATGAAATACACACTTACCCTCTTGGTCGTACATTACTAACTGGCCTAGACTTGAATAATGAGTTAGGAGATTCAGGCTATTTACTTTTACCTTACTGGACTTTGACCTACAAACAGTGGGGTTGAATCCGTTTTTCAATGTTAATGTTTGATTCATGCTTGATCTCTTCCCCCTCAGACGTCACCACTTCAGTTTTTTTTTCTTCTTTTATTTGTATTACCAACATAGGCTTCATTGATGCAGACAAGGCAGAATTGGTTCATAAAACTTAAAAAGAAAAACCAGAATGCAGAAAATTAAGTTTTTGACATTACCTCCCCTCAAAAAAAATTTGGTCAATTTGATAGGGTTTTCACACATTCCAATAGCATGTTAATATACTAATGAAGATCAAATACAATAAAAATATAAACCACTTCTACATATTTTTCTTTCATAAAATAGGGCAACATGGGTATATCCAAATGGGTATTGGATGCAATTAAATATAAGTATTGACTTTTTTTTCAACCAAAACATCTTATGATCTATGATTGTGATATAGGCTACGTATATTGAAATATGCTGTATTAACCGTTTTTTTTTTTTTTAAATTGTGAGGAAAATTTCAAAACTGATCAAGATATATCACCAACAAACTTATCCAAATGATAACTTACATTTAAAGAAATTGTTGTATACAAATTATTTCAGAAGTTTCTAAATAAATGAGCACATTGGGCAATATCTAACTAATTATGCGTAACATTCCATCTCTATGAAAACCAAAAATCTAGATGTTCGATAAAGCCAGAGTTAAAATCTTTATTTCAATATTACAACATAATAATCTCCAATTGTGTACAGAACAGGTTTTTAATTTCATATATCAAAAAATGCAATGCACAGGTCACAGATATTTGCGGTATGTTTTTAAGAGAAAAATTTATCATAAATCAGACAGTTAACATATAAACAAATCCTTCAGTAATAACCTTCAGAATCATGCTTTGGAGGATTATGTAAAGTTAAGTTGATGTAAGTGCTTTAGAGGTTAAGATTCCTGGTTCAGTGTTGAAAAAACAAATTTTGAGATAATGCGTGTTAAAGATCAGACATATACAGATGCAAACAGACAAAGTTTAGTCAAATAAACACCTTTGATTTAACCTAGCATTAGAAAAGACATATTATGGAAGCAAAATAGACAAAAATCTCAAAATGTACCTGAGCTTGAAAAAACAACTTTCTTGACTAAAGTGCCTCAACCTTAATAAGACACTTCAAGAACACATATGTTTATATTCAGCTTTTTCATTAGAATTTCAACAATATTTCACATGCATTTGGTCGGGTAACTTTAGATGCCTCATCAATTTTTCATTTAGTTGCAAGAAGGAGCATTGGGTACAGGTGTACAGCGATCCACAACAATACGGACCTCTACAACGTCAACACCTCTATAGATACCAGTGATGTGCGCAGATTTAGTTATCCCGCTGTCATAGGTGCGGGTGAGTAGTGCTGTGTAAGGGATATCTGCTCTATACTTATATCCCACCATATGGGCAGCACAAGAGTGGTTTGGTGGGACAGTGACCTCCACAGATGAAGAGTAAGACTTTGAGTCCACCACAGTGGTTCCCCAAGAGAATTCTGATGTTGTCTCAACACTTAACTCAATACCCGTAGAGCCGATTACTGGGATTTTGGCGGTGATAGTTGTACTGACACCGATTGTGATGGCAATGCTGGTGTCCCACCTTTTCTCCTCCTGATGCGTATGGTGGAGCGAAAATGTTTTAACAACTGCTCTGCACTCATTGTTGGTGATGGAGGACTTGCTCAAGGTCTCTGGAGGAACGTTTAAGATTTTTGCCTGATTAGTGTTGTACCTGACATTGGAGATTTGCTCGCTGGATACACGCTGGATCTCGTAGGTCAGGACATCGTAGTACCTGTACCAATACTCATCCCTGCCCCAGGGAAGGAAGAAGCACTTTTGCCCAACAACTACCTTTCCAAGACCGTACTTGTTCTTCCCAACATATATATCTGACCCAGAACAAGTTTTGACTGAGTTTGGGGGCACTGAACCCCAGGAACCGTATTTCCACACTAGGTTCTCAAAGTTGCCTTCATTCACTAGGATCTCAAATATGTTAACTGACCACATGCCGGTGCTCTTGGGATAGAAGCAGCCGTGCAATGTGTCGGGGCTTAAAAAACCCGCATGGCATTCACTTTTGCAGATGTAGTCGGTGCGTTCTTCATAACTGTTGTAAATCCCCACAGCTCCATCAGGGACTCCAGCTTGGTGTTCCGACCATTTCACCCATTTCAGGTTGGTGGAGGTTTGGGTCTGTCTCTTCTGTCTCACCGCACCAGTAGACTGAAGGAAACCTCGTGTTTGGGTCGTCTTATTCAAGGTGATTTCAGGAATCCCGTCCTCTGGAGCTGGGGTCTGTATAGAGGCTGAACAAAAGAAAGACACAGAAGCAATGAGTTTTTTTGTCAGCTGGATGTTAGCCTCTGCTCTAAAGTCCTTTGCCCATCAGACACAACACGAATAAACGGCACATGAATCTGAATAATTCTTAAGCAAATTGTAGGTACTATTTACATCGAGCGCAACATGATTTACGATTTGAATTATTGATTTTGTGGTAAATGCATTATGATTATTTCATAACACAGACCGGTTTCTTTTACCTTGTATGTGCTGTGAGCTATTATTTATGTCCTGAATACTCTGTTCCGGCAGGACCAGTAGAAATACCAGCAACAGCTTCATCTGGAGATAAAATACGGTCTAAAATACTTTTCTCTATGAAGACTGAACAAACAAAGACACTGAAGCAATGAGTTGGTGTCAGCTGGATGTTAACTTATGCTCTAAAGGACTCTGCACATCATACACAACACGAATAAACTGCACATAAAGTTGAATAAATCTTAGGGTGTATTCACACTGGGAAAGTCCGCTAGTTCACTTGCTTTGGTCCAGACCAAATAGAGTTTAGATTTTTTTTGTTTGGTGTGGTCCACTTTCACATTGCCCCTTTTGCTAGTGAACCAGCATTACGAAGCAAAACCACACGTGAGCTGAGGTCATTCATTCATTGGACAGACATTCTGGGGTGGAGAGAAGCAGGAAGCACGGAGTTAAAACTGCGAAATATACCATTGATATAATATGGGGTTAAAAATAATAAAAAGGCCTGCATCTAACCTATAAATAAAGAGGAAAAACATCAAATTATTGTTGTTTCATATGGTTATAATATGTAGCCCTATGTCAATGCCACGTTATGTGGCTTGTAGCCTACGATATGAAACATCATTTTTACTGTATTTTTGGTGCTGGACGCGCGGCTCGCGAGAAGAATAGGCTCAAGCTGACACTCAGCTGATTTAGCTGTGTATCAGCTGGGTCGACGCAGTTCAGCTCCAAACTGACACGGGGATAGTATTGACGGTCCCGTACATGGGAAGCAAAATAAACACACACTTCTTGCGCAGCGTGAACCTGTTGGCACTGTGCGGGAGACACTCCCCTCTCCTTCATCTGATCGCTGAACACATTCAGCATATTTACGCGTCCTCTCGATCAAATGTAATATATTGTTCTGGGCTCCCCAAACCACAACTTATCGTCCTAACAATGGCGACAACAACACTTTCCCATAATGTGAAGCTGACTGCAATTTATTAAAAAAGAAAAGAAAGAAAAGGCACAGTGCGTCCTGCATTTGGGTCGGATCGAGTTCGGACAAATTCACACCACAAACGAACTGCAGCAGAGTGCGTTTGGAAACGGACCGAGACTACCTCTTCAGCTGGGTCTCGGAGCGTTTGTTTGGTCCGCCCCCGAGTGCGATTGCTGTATTCACACCTGCCTGAAAGATGCGCACCGAAGGCAGAAGTGCATCTGAGTTCGTTTCAACCGAACTAAACACGGCATGTGTGAATACACCCTTAAGCAAATTGTAGGTACTATTTACATTGAACACATGAATACATCATTGATGAGGACTCTTTCGTACTTGATGATGAGACTATAAAGAAAGAAATTCATAACGGCAGTTTTCTTTTACCTTGTATGTGCTGTGAGCTGTTATTAATGGCCTGAATACTCTGTCCCTGCAGGACCAGTAGAAATACCAGCAACAGCTTCATCTGAGATAAAATACAGTCTAAAATACTTTAAAACTAAAATTGGCACGGTAAAAAACAACAAAACCTTCACACTGAAATAGTTTAACATTTTGAGCATGCATTCAGTTTTTTCAGTTATTAAATTTTACCTTAAATCAGACATTTGAAGACATTTTCAGATTAAGAGTGGAAATGTTTTAAATCATCTCATAATTTTCCCTCAACTATTTTAGTAAAAATATTATTTGTTGACAAAACTTGAGGAATACTTACATAAATAAACTGAGGTAAATACACAATGAAATACACACTTACCCTCTTGGTCGTACATTACTAACATGTCTGGACTTGAATAATGAGTTAGAAGATTTAGTCTATTTACTTTTACCTTACTGAACTTTGATCTACAAACAGTGGGGTTGAATCCGTTTTTCAATGTTAATGTTTGATTCATGCTGGATCTCTTCCCCCTCAGACGTCACCACTTCAGTTTTTTTTTCTTCTTTTATTTGTATTACCAACATAGGCTTCATTGATGCAGACAAGGCAGAATTGGTTCATAAAACTTAAAAAGAAAAACCAGAATGCAGAAAATTAAGTTTTTGACATTACCTCCCCTCAAAAAAAATTTGGTCAATTTGATAGGGTTTTCACACATTCCAATAGCATGTTAATATACTAATGAAGATCAAATACAATAAAAATATAAACCACTTCTACATATTTTTCTTTCATAAAATAGGGCAACATGGGTATATCCAAATGGGTATTGGATGCAATTAAATATAAGTATTGACTTTTTTTTCAACCAAAACATCTTGTGATCTATGATTGTGATATAGGCTACGTATATTAAAATATGCTGCATTAACCGTTTTTTTTTTTTTTAAATTGTGAGGAAAATTTCAAAACTGATCAAGATATATCACCAACAAACTTAGCCAAATAATAACTTACATTTAAAGATATTGTTGTATACAAATTATTTCAGAAGTTTCTAAATAAATGAGCACATTGGGCAATATCTAACTAATTATGCGTAACATTCCATCTCTTTGAAAACCAAAAATCTAGATGTTCGATAAAGCCAGAGTTAAAATCTTTATTTCAATATTACAACATAATAATCTCCAATTGTGTACAGAACAGGTTTTTAATTTCATAAATCAAAAAATACAATGCACAGGTCTTAAAAATATTAGCGGCATGTTTTTTAATAACAAAATGTATCATACATCAGACTAATAACAAGATATGAGCAAATCCTTCTTTTATAACCTTCTGAATCATGCTAGGACTGATTACGTAAAGTTTAGTTGATGGAAGTGCTTTAGAGGTTGAGATTCCTGGTTCAGAGCATTGAAAAAAACAAATGTTTAGAATAGATAATGGCCGTTAAAGATGAGACATACAGATGCAACAGACAAAGTTTAGTCAAATAAACACCTTAAGGCACATTTTGGACCTTTGATTTATAGCATGAGAGAAGACATGTTATGGAAGCTAAATAGACAAAAATATCATTTTACCTGTGGTTGAAAAAACAATGTTCTTGCCTGAAGTGTCTCACCTTAATAAGACACTTCACGAACACATATGTTTATATTCAGCTTTTTCATTAGAATTTCAACAATATTTCACATGCATTTGGTCGGGTAACTTTAGATGCCTCATACATTTTTCATTTAGTTGCAAGAAGGAGCATTGGGTATAGGTGTACAGCGATCCACAACAATATAGACATCTACAATGTCAACACCTCTGTAGATACCAGAGATGGATGCAGATTTTGTTATCCCACTGTCATAGGTGCGGGTGAGTAGTGCTGTGTAAGGGATATCTGCTCTAGACTTGTATCCAACCATACTGACAGAACATAAGTGGTTTGGTGGGACAGTGACCTCCACAGATGAAGAGTAAGACTTTGTGTTCACCACAGTGGTTCCCCAGGAGAATTGCTTTGTTGTCTCAACACTTAATTCAACACCGGTAGAGCCGATTACTGGGATTTGGGCGGTGATACTTGTACGGACACCGATTGTGGTGTCAATGCTGCTGTTCCAGCTTTTCTCCACCTGATGCGTTTTTTGGAGCGTTAATGTTTTAACAACTGCTCTGCACTCATTGTTGGTGATGGAGGGATTGCTCAAGGTCTCTGGAGGAACATTTAAGATATTCGCCTGATCAGTGTTGTACCGGACATTGGAGATTTGCTCGCTGGATACACGCTGGATGTCGTAGGTCAGGACATGGTAGAACCTGTACCAATACTCTTCACCTTCCCAGGGAAGGAAGAAGGCGTTATGCCTAGCATGTACCTTTCCAAGGCCATACCTGTTCTTCCCAACATATATATCTGACCCGGAACAAGTTTTGACTGAGTTTTGGGGCACTGAACCCCAGTAATCATATTTCCACACTAGGTTCTCAAAGTTGCCTTCATTCACTAGGATCTCAAACGGGCTACCTCTGATCTCTGTCTCTTCATAGGGGTGGTGGCAGTAGGGACCCTTACTGGGGGTGTAAAAGCCAGAGTGACAGCCATATTTGCAGACGTAGTCATAGCGACTAACATAACTGTTGTAAATCCCCACAGCTCCATAAGGGAGATCGCCCCCCCATGTCATCCATTTCAGGTTGGTGGAGTCTTGTGCCCGTCCCTTCTGTCTCACCGCACCAGCAGACGGAAGGAATCCACGTGTTTGTGTCCTCCTGTTCAAGGTGATTTCAGGAACCCTGTTCTCTAGAGCTGGGTTCAGAATGGACACTGTAAAAAAGAAAAGCAGTGAAGCAATGAGTTGGTGTCATGGGTCTGCTGGATGTTCTCTGCTGGACTCTTTTGTACTTGATGAAGACACCGTAATAAAATAGATTTGTAATGCCAGATTAATTTTACCGTTTATGTCCTGTGAGTTGTCCTTTACAACGTCCTGAAGACTCGGGCCCGTCAGGACCAGCAGAGATAACAGCGACAGCTTCATCTGGAGATAAAATACAGTCCAAAATCATTACGTCCTGTTTATGACACAATTTTAAAACAAATACTAATATCTTCTGAGGTTTCTCTAAAATTAATTACCCTCTTACTGAAATAGTTGAACATTTTAGGGACATTTTCTCATTTACTTTTTCCTCAGGAGGGCCAAAAAGTGTTATTTTAATCGAAGTGTACAGGGCAAAAATTGCCCCAAAGAGGCTATTCAGTTGTTGGTTGATTACCCTTCAGTGCATACTTTAAAAAAAGTAACACTCTATGAATATAAAAATTATATATATATTTTTTTATAAATGTCTTTTTTAACTTCAGTCCTAGCCAAACATATTCATCTTAGTGTTAACCCTTTAAACATCAGTTCCTTTACATAATGTCAAAGAAGAAAGAAAAAAGAAAAGCTGTATACATACCGCCAATCGGATTTTTTGGGGAGAAAACTGGCACCAACTGCTATAACACACAAAAAACAAAGAATTTCAAGAAATTAGTGCAAGGAAGCAAAAGTATAATCCAAGAAAAAGTTCTGTTTATTTCATCTATTGGCAAGAGGGCCAGAAAGTGTGGTTTTAATTGAAGCATATGGGCCAAATATTGCCCCAATGAAGCTATTCAGGCGATGCTTGATTACCCTTCTGTGCATCCTTTTAAAAAAGTCTCACACTATGAATACAAAATATATATATTTTTTTTATACATTTCTTTTTCAACTTCAGTCCTTTCTTTACAGAACATATCATCTGAATTTTAATCTTTTAAATGTTAGTACACAAACAATGAATTAGAAGCAGTATACATACCACAAATCTGATTTTTTCTTTTTTTGAAAACTGGCACCAACTGCTAAAACACACAAAAAATAATATTATTTCAAGATTAGTGCAAGGAAGCAAAACAAATATTTAATCTGGTATCATTTATCGGCAGCAGGGTCAACAAGTGTGGTTTTAATGGATGTCAGTGGCTGGGTTTCCATCACCCTGCTTTCATTCTTATTTTGCATCAGAAAACGGTGATTGAAACGCCAAAATTCAGAAAAAAAACATCCTCTAATTTGCAAAAAGTTTTTACGCTTGAGGTGGTATTTCACCTCTGTGAAAAAGAGATAATGCTTATTGTGTGAGATGGAAACACAATTTTCTAAAAAGTTGTGACTTAAAACCCCAAAAGACCATAAATGGTCCCAGGCTGCAAAAAGGGTCACACAGTGCATTATATAGTGTTGGTATATGAGCTGCCATATGCATTAAGGCACAGAGGGTTAAAACAACCACAACTCATGATATTCACATAGACCATTTTCTCCAGGAGACATTGATTTTGATAAATCTTTACAAAACAAAATTTTAAAATTATAAAATGACTATTAGGGTAGAACCATAAGCAATACATTTATAATAGTAAAGATTGATGATCTGATCTTGATCATCAGTGATTGTCTGTCGGACAGAACTCACCCTTACAACAGCTCCAAACTGAGTTTCCACAGCCCGGATCCTCCAGGTTTATATCTTCATGTTTATGACCGAACCATAAAACTCTCACTGTGTCTGACAATCATCAATATTAAAGTGGTGTAGTTGGTTTATTAACAGCGGTGGAGGGCGACTAACATGAGATTCACTGATAAGAAAAAAACGTGACAACACAAGAATGAAAGGCAGATCTGCACATTCCTCTATGATTTACAACAATGACCTATTTAAAAAATCAAAATAGATTTCAGTGTGTTTTTGTATTTGTTAATGATCTCAAATCTTATCAAGGTTTATTGAAATAACAGTCTGATGCCAGTCAGTGCCCCCCCTCTCCCCCCAAACAAAAATACTTTGTACAGGTCTTAAAAATGCATTTTCAGCATAAATGCATTTTAAATCAGGCAGTAACAACATATGAATACATCAGACAGGAAGAACCTTCAAAATAGTGATATCCTTTCATTTATACCAGTACAAAATAGTAGTCAAAATAAGTAATGATTGAAATAAAATAAAAAGTCTGACCATTGCTTTAAAAAACAGTATATATATATTTCACATGCATTTTGTTGGATTATCTATTTTTCTTTCAGGAGCAAGAATGAGCATTGGGTACAGGTGTACAGTGATCAACAACAGTAAGGGCATCTTGAAAGTCAACACCTCTGTTCATACCAAAGATGGACTCAGATGTTGTCTTCCTTCTGTAGTATGTACATTACTATTTTATTTCTTTTTAATCTGCATGCATTGGTGTGCTTTTTGTTGTTATTTATGTATTGACTCTATTTTTATACATTGTACTATGGATCTTCATGTGTCCTGAATAAAATCATATATATATATATATATATATATATGTGCGGCTGAGACGTGCTGTTTAAGGGATTTCTGCGAGTAGTTTAATAGTTGTAGTAGTTTTTATTCAGCCATCATACACAATAATCTTAAGCAATATCACAGTGTCAACACATTCACCAGTCAGTAACTGAAAAGGCTTAAAAGCTTGCATATGCAGAGCCTAAATTCGTATCAAGCTACCCACCACTAATGTTAATAACTGTGTTTTATCGTCTGAAGGTAAATGTGTCCATATACAGTATATATACAGTATACTGAATATATACAGAAGATGTGCTTCAAAAATCACTGTCACTATGTTAGTTTAAAATCTATTGTATTTCAATTATACAATCAATGAATCCCTATTTGATTTAAGTGAAGTTTATGTTTTACTCTTATTTATTTAAATTTTGAGGTAATTAGAGGGATGAAGAGCAGCCGGTTAGAGAAGAGAGTGGGCTGGTCACTGAGCCAGTGATGGAATGTGGAACAGAGGGATCGACACTGTTTTCAACCTCACACAACCGTACATGAAATGTTATGTGAAGAGGCTAAATAGATCAAGGTAAACAGGGAAAAAGACTTGGTGTTTGATTGGAGTGGACGGAGAAGTGCAGGTTTAAGAAGCGGTCCCCTGTAAAATCTGCAAGGTTTTAAAACATAAGTTTAGAACTGGCAACAACAATCACTGATAAGCATTCAGAAAAAAATTACAATTTAGGCTAAAGAATGAAAGGCAGATCTGCACCTTCCTCTATGACCTATATAAACAAAATCTAAACAGATTTCAGTTTGTTTTTCAATTTGTTAATGATCTTGAATCTTATCCAGGAATTTTAAGGAGTGAAAAGACAGTCTGATACGGCAGTGAGGTTTCAAGGCAAGGCCAGTTTATTTCTATAGCACAATTCAAACTCAAGGCCTTGAAAGTGCTTTACAGGGGCATAAAATACATCACGATTAGACATTAGAAATTGCATTTAAGAAGTAGTAAAAACAAAGAAATTAGATCAAGATTAATGATTAGCCTACACTAGACATCATGTTGGCTGATCACATCCGTGTCTGTTCAGACTGAAGTCAGTTATCTCTGCCCTAGAAACGGTTGTGCTGTATCAATCACCTTCAATCTATCACCTTTTACACTTCTTGTTAAATGTTATCTGTTTCTCTGTCAAAAATACGGACATCTACAAAGTCAACACCTCTGTCCATACCAGAGATGGACTCAGATGTTGTCTTCCCGCTGTAGTATGTGTGGCTGAGACGTGCTGTGTAAGGGATATCTGCACCATGTGGACAGCACATGAGTGGTTTAATAGTTGTAGTAGTGTTTATTCAGCGATCATAAACAATAATCTTAAGCAATATCACAGTGTCAACACATTCACCAGTCGGTAACTGAAAAGGATTGGAAGCTAATATATGTTTATTTTTTGTTTAGTTATATTTGGGTTAACAGGATTCGTTTTGTGACCCTGTACTTCTGGAGGGGGTGTGACGGCCCGCTGGCCTAATATCTATTATATTGTTGCCTATTCTAATATTGTTGTTTCCTGTTCTCGAGAGGCAGTTGCCTTGAGCTACGTGACCTAGTTGGAATCACCTGGGCCCGGTGATTGCTCGCTATAAAGCCCCGTTCCTACCATCCGGAGTTCCCCCCTTTCTTTTCCATTAATGGTTACCTTTTGTTCATGTATATAACACCTCACACTCACAACACACTTTGCACCCACCCACCCACCCACACTCACCAACACCTTAACCACTGACTGTACTGATTAAACATACTACATTGTATTATTTTGTAACATTGTGTTCCAAATTATGTTCACTTGAATACATTTTAGTTATTTTTGCTTTAAAGACTTTGATTTGTCCTGGCTGAAGAGCCAGGTTGTGACACTACCCAGCACAAATGTTCATAACATTGTGTTTATATCCATCTATAGTTACATCTGTTCATGTATGTATGTGTATATACAGTATATACACTATATTGCCAAAAGTATTGGCTTTCCTACCTTGACTTGCATATGAACTTAGGTAACATCCCATTATAAATCCAGAGGGTTTAATATGACGTCGGTCCACCCTTTGCAGCTACACGCTAAGAAATCAAGGTACAGGGATGGTCCTAAAAGAGTACAAAAAAGTTCTCCCCCCAGTGGTACCTTAAGAATTGGTACATGTTTGTACCTTCTTGTGTTTACCTCTAAGAATATTTATGTACCCCAAGTGACAAAAATGTACCCATTGGAAAGGTACAGTGAAAATGTGAATTCTGCAAGTTTTCTGCATTTCATTTGAAGTAAAGCAGTAATCTTTAAGTAACTTATTAAATCTGTTGTCTGATTGGCCGGAGCTTATGCAGATGTAATTGTCCAAACAAAGACAGTGAGGCGATTACTGCTTGACTTCATATGAAATGCAGAAAACTTGCAGAATTCACATTTTCACTGTACCTTTCCAATGGGTAAATGTGTCACTAGGGGAACAGAAATGTTCTTTTCGAGGTACAGACAAGAAGTTACAAATATGTACCAATGTTTAAGGTACAGTGTTGTACCCTGCTAAGGTACCACTGGGGGGGACAAAGCATTTGTACCCTTTCAGGACCATTCCTGTACCTTGATTTCTTAGTGTGTATAACAGCTTCAACTCTTCTGGGAAGGCTTTCCACAAGGTTTAGGAGTGTGTTTATGGGAATATTTGACCATTCTTCAAGAAGCGCATTTGTGAGGTCAGTCTCCGCTCTAATTCATCCCAAAGGTGTTCTCTTGGGTTGAGGTCAGGACAGATAGATGGATGGATAGATAATTACTGAATTGTTTGCAAAAAATACCCCTTTCCTAGACCTGTAAAAACAACTAATTTGAACCTTAGTTTGATGTAAACGAGCCTTTTACTTTTTCTAATCTATATGTGCTTACATTTACTACAGAGAGGCAGCAGAGGGCAGCAACATTCAGTCTATTCAAGTATTGGCTTCACAAGGAATGTTGTGTGCTTTATTATCTCTTTTCTTGTGGGCAGTAACTCAGTCTGTGGGGACTTGGGCTAGAAACTTGGAGGGTCGCTGGTTCTAATCCAGCATGGACCAATATTGGAGTGTGGACTGTTAGCTGGAGAAGTGCCAGTCCCCCTCCTGGGCACTGCCGAGGTACCCTTGAGCAAGGCACCGAACCCCTAAAAGTGCTCTGAGCGCCGCCTCTGTGAGACTGGCTGCCCATCATTTTGACATCTCTCCTTCAGTGCATGTGTAAAAGGTCCTAATAGCGTGTCAGTATTCTGGGCCTCATTGTGTGTGAAACATTTGTTTAACAACAAACAGAGTGTAAAAACTGAATTTCCCCCAGGGATTAATTTTTAATTGTGAGAATGTGAAAATTTCGAATCTGATCCCCTGAACTGAAGTTCTCCTCATTTGATGATTGGTGGATGACACAGCTTACATTTACAATGACAAATATTTGTGTCTATATTTTATGATCAAACACGCACTTATTAATTAACATTTACCTTTAACCCTCTTGGAAATCTGATCTGCTCTCTCGTTACCACTAAATCAACTGGCAATAGACAAAGGACATGGCCTGCTAAATATGGTGATTAGGGACGGGAGGTTGTTTGGAAAAGTTTGAGGACACCTGGTGGACAGTTTGAGGAGTGCAGCTCGAGGAAGTTTCACTCAATGATTTCAATGTATTTCTAATTAATATCTTGAGCGAAAAATCTAGATGTTGGATGAAGCCAGAGTTAAAATCCTTATTTAATTTTTGTATGACATAAGTGTCCACAGTTTTTACCTTAATTTTAGATACAGCATTTTATCATTTTATAAATACGGAAAAAAAATACAATGACAGGTCGTTAAAAAAGAAATTTCAGCTTGTTTTTAAAAAGTAAATGTCTCATAAATCAGACAATTAATAACACATGAATGAACCAATCCTTATGAAAAACCTCCAAAATAGTGCCAAGAGTGATTATGGAAAGTTTAGTTGAAGTGTAAGTGCTATAGAATTTGAAATTTTTGATTCAGAGTATTGGAAAAAAAAACTAATGTTAAGTTAATGGCAAAGAGCAAACAGACAAGGTTTAGTCAAATAAACACCTAAATGTACATTTTGGACCATTTGATCTATAGGGGAAGGTGGGGTGATTTGTGCAACTTTTTACTCAAAGTGATTTTAAAGTCAGGCCTTGACAGTTATGTCTCCAACTCAAATATGTACATATATTTCAGGATGTTGTGCATCCCTGGCAATAAAAACTTTGGATCTGGAATAAACTGTTTAAGAAATATAGCTTTCGGAAAAAAAGTTGTCTTGTCGCACAAATCACCCCACGTAGTGGGGTGATTTGTGCGTCATTGTGTCACAATGACAAAGTCACCATCATCATCTTTCTGGCCATCTGAACTCTCATCAGTGGTGTCGTTAAGTGGTATTGAGATGTCACCCTCTTCTGAGCTACTGTAGACAATCACTTTCTTTTGGTGACCAGCGTATACAGCCATGCCACTGGCACAACTCTCAGAAATGTACTTTGCACTAGTTGCTCCGTGCTTGTGGAACCAACTGCCACCTGACAAATGTGATTCCCCCTACATTTCTGCCTTTAAATCAAGGCTCAAAACCCATATGTACACCCTGGTGTTTCCTCCCCATTAACCTCTGCACTACTTACTTACCTCTGCACTACTATCTGTGTTTATGTGGATGTATGGGCTTTACGTCTTTTATTTTGGTTATTGTTATTTTACCTTCATTGTTTACCTACTGAATGCACTATGTACAGCACTTTGGACAGTGCAAACTGTCATAAATGTGCTTTTATAAATACATTTTACTTACTTACTTACTTATAACTCACCCAGGCCCTTGCGCACAAATCACCCCATCCCCAGAATTTTGGATAATAGGCATGATGCAGCAATTTAGGGTTGACATTGTGCTAACTATATAGACTCAAAGTATAGCATACCAAAGCACTAAAACATGTGTCAAATGTTTTCAAACGTGTCTATAATTGTTCAGACACAATAATCAAAAAACCTTGATCATGGAAATTTTACTTTGAAAGGCAAAACACAGTTTTTTGACCTTAAATGTGCTTATATCTTATTCCTTGTGTCTCCCTTCTTTACAGGATGAGTCAAATGGATGGCTCTTCTTAAATATGTGGTCACATTTCCAATTTCTTCCACGGTTTTCTAGAAACAAGGGGTTTTGCAACTTCCAAAATGCACAAATCACCCCACCTTCCCCTACTAGTATGAAAGAAGACATGTTATGGAAACAAAATAGACAATAATTCAAAATTGACCAGTGATTAAATAAAAACAATGCTTTTTTTCCCCCTGTAGTGTCTCACCTTCAGTGTATCATATAATATGCACATCAGCAGTACATATGTGTTGAAGCTGCAGCTCTAAGCAGCAGCTGACCATTTACAGCAGCTGAGAAAAACAGCTTACGCACAGAGAAAGTACCTGCTGTCTCACTAGAAAGTCTCCACATATCCACACAGCACCAACATACCAAACATACCTTCACCACAGTGCTTTACTATGGGGCTTAATTGAGTCTAATGGAAATTGAGATGGCGCATTTTTCTCTTTGTACCTTCTCCTCTGCATATCGGAATATTGTAGGAAAAGTGTTTTTTTTTCTGGTGCAGATCTCATATTTTCTTATTTGTTCAGATGTATTTGCTTTATTATATTTCGATTAACCGCTGAAATTCCACGCCGCCGGGGAATGTGGCTGCAGACGACCACGGAGGAGACGGCCACGCTCACACGCGCGTCAATCAACGCTTATTGTGTTGACACGGTCCACCAATACCAACCTGCGGTGGATAGGCCCTCAGACAGAGAGAGTGTGTGTGAGTGTGTGTGTGTGTGAATCAGTTTTTCTGTTCTTATGAGGTCAGTGCTTTGTCCTTAAGATCAGTTGATCTTTAAAATTACATTTGTATTCTCATTGTGAGATTTGTCTATTTTGCTTTCCTAACATGTCTTCATCCACATCTTACATGTCTTATTAAATATAAATAAAAGGTCCAAATGGTATACGACCATATTTAACTTTTCTGAAAAAATTGCGATATAAAAAGTAATTGTTTTAATGAAAGTAATCAACTGACAAAGTGTCGCAAGGATATCTATAAGTTAAAAATGTAACCTATTTAAGGCCTATTCACCTGCAGTGTCTGGCCTTAAAGCTTGAATGTAAGGCAAAGAATGGACTGGTATTAGATTCAAGTCGGCCTAACTCTTGAGGTCAGCACTACAGACAGTAGAAAAAGCAGTTCCACAGTCCTGAATGTGTGTGGGCCTCAGCCCCTCAGCAGGGAGGTGTGGGAGAGACAGTGGTCGTAAAGGAGCTGAAAAGTGTTTCACACTTGTGCAATAAAAGGATCGAGTTACCGTGGTTGTGAGGGCCAGGCGGGGAGGTGCCGGTGGGCCAGCCAGCCAGACAAAAACACCTTTCTCTGGGCAGAGGGAGCTGGCGGCTTGGCCCCCGCTCAAAACATTCCCTGGAGGTGGAGGGAAGGTTCATTCACGTTTTCACACTGTTTTGTCTGAGAGACGCAGAACACGTTTGTGTAGTCTTTGGGTGTCTAGTGTTCGGGGCAGGTGACGCGCACCGACGCACGACGACGTTTCTCCTTAAGCGCAAGTGGAAGGAGATACTTGGGGTTTTTGAATTGGATTAGTGTTGCTAGACTGGAGTATGCACCAGTCAGGGTTTCTGTCAATGGTCAGCTTCTGTAAAGTGCATTTCACTGTATTATGGTTCAGACTGCAGGTTAAAGTTCCACAAGTCAGGTTTTTGTTTTTGCTTATATGTGACTCAGACGTAGTCTTTCATGGCAGTGTGAACTAGGGCTTGTAGCACTTAAACATTTGGCACTCAAAGGTGGAGTCAGCGATTTTGGAGAATGTTTGTTGATGATTTTTCTTCATCAAAATCAATGAAAAACTCCTCAATATTCGCTACCTGTCATTGCTGTATGTCCCCTGGAAAACTATCCAGTGTTAATTCACAGTCTAGGCTTTGTAAACGGGCATGTTGCTTGCTACAGTGGGCCCTTTTTATTTACCCACGAGTTTACAGAGCACTTCACCTAGAATCACTAAATCCTCATCGAACTTCATCAGTTTTGAGAACCAGTCAACCCTAAAGGTGAATATGCCGCGTAATCCTAGATCAAATGCTGATGGGTGAGCCTTGAATGTCGTGTTCTGTTATCGTAATGTCATGTTGAATGGATGTATTTTTGGCTCCTGTCTTGATGTCTAAATGCTTTGTCTTTAAGTGGAGCTCCTGTGATGCAAAACAAATTTCAGACTTGCTCTCACAATAAAACAAGTTTGTATCCTACTGTATATTAAAAATGTTATTTTATTCTCAAAAACGTTACAAAATGATCAAAAACGAACACACACACTATACCGAATAGAAATATCTTCTGTATTGCAATAAATAAGAATATATTAATAAAAGTTTTCATCGGAAACATTATACAGTCTGAACATTAGGGACAGTAGTGGAAGCCAGAGTGTCTCGGACAGTCAAGTCCACCTGCCGATCCAAATACACATCAAGATGCTTCCGTCTGGGCAGTCTGATGCGCCACATGACACATTTGGCGCCTCAAAAAAGACAGATAAAAACGGTAAAAAAAATTGCTTTACAGTCTTGTAATTCCTATAAAAGAATTTGGGCCGCGTGGTTCCTCTTGCCCTGAGACGGGGGGAAGAGGAGGCAGACGGAGGCTCTCCCCCGGGAAACATTTCTAAAGACAATTTATATATTTTGGAGAGATAAACCATCTGCCTGTTTGTTCTTGTCATAAATTTTCCCCAGTCAGTTTTACTGGCTTGTCTCAACCACCGTCTCACTGTCCGTGCTGTGTGTGTTCCCTCGTAGCATGCGGCCTGTCCACACATACATACATACTAGGCTCTTATTGGGTCTTTGACGGCACCGGAGGCCTTTTAATTCTCGCCCTTTGAGATGTTATACCCACATCAAGGAACCATATATTCTCTATCTGCTTCTCTACACTAGCTTGTGGATTCCTAAAGTCGCGGCTGACCTTGAATATTCTACCAGCCAATAAATATTCTTTGGAGTAGAAAGGAACGTCGTCGTGATGGTTGGTTTCCTGCAGCAGAAGATGGACTTACCAGCCACGTACAAGTCTATCAGCATTGGTCTGAAAGTTATTTAGTGATTTTCCCTACATCTATCTATCTATCTATCTATCTATCTATCTATCTATCTATCTATCTATCTATCTATCTATCTATCTATCTATCTATCTATCTATCTATCTATCTATCTATCTATCTATCTATCTATCTATCTATCTATCTATCTATCTATCTATCTATCTATCTATCTATCTATCTATCTATCTATCTATCTATCTATCTAAGGTGTGGAATGATAAGATGCTTCATGATGCGTAAGCAAATATTCTGCATCAACAGACTAACGTACTAACATTAATTATTTGGTCTCATTTGGACTATAAAAATAAGACCTGAAACAAAGTCTCTTTCTTGCACTTAATTATGAGCGAACTCAAGCGTAAACGTATAGGAAGCTACATCGGAGGGAGGCATCAAGAGACACCGGGTATTTTGAAATCAGCCATTTCTCCAGTCACTGTCTGAACTCGCGCTGATAAATACCGTCCACACACGCCCAAACCAACTGCTGCTGAAACATCAGCTTTAGAACAGGACCGTTATGCTAACTGTTAAACATTCATTCTGGATTTCCTACAATTTCTGATGATTTTTACCCCTAGAAACCATTCAAATGAGGTGGTTGTAAACAGAACTGTAGCTCCGTACCAGGTTTATGTCAGGAACATTACAAACCACTCACATGTCCCCCTGTGTTTTGCATAAACGGTGTAAAGTCAAACTTAATACTTAAAGCGTCTTCCCTGACAAAGTAGTCGTGTGCACTTTGCAGTGATATAGAAAATGAAGGTTGCAACACACCACAGATGCACCGAGAATCGTTTTGCAATCAAATTGAATCGTGAGGCCAGTGAAGATTAACACCTCTACTATCTACACCTGTACTTCTGGGTTAAGTCCTCCTATGTATCGAGCCCAATACACTTTCACTTCCAGCCGTTCATCTCTTTGAGCTTGCTGATGCTGGTCCCTTTAATGGGGGTGGAGGGAGGGGGGTTGTAGAGGGGCAGCGTTAGGGTGCTACTAGAGTCCTGTGATAATATCTTCTCGGTGGAGATCGACCAAATTGACCTAGACGACTTTTCCTTCTTCTTCTTGGTCTTGTCTGTCTTGTCTTTAACTGTACCAGGAGACATGGACTGCAGAGGGGGAGAATGAGAAAGCAGGATTAATGTGACATTTCCAGATTGCTCTTTGTGTGAAAGCTTCAACCTGAACCAGCAGAACAGGAGTGTGACGGGATCAAATCTATACAAAAACGTCAACCTTGGTTCGGAGTATAAGGTGTGAAAAGGCGCTTTTAAGTCTATCCTGCCCCTGCACACAGTATGAAGAGTAAAGTATTTTTATTTAGAGTAAATAAATGTAACATACACAGCAGAGGAGGGTGTAGCAGCCGAGCTTGGCAGCGTTTTGTCCCGTGCCTGCGTAGCGGTTCTTCTTTGGCAGCAGCAGGATGAAGGACACGGCCAGAGACAGATGGTAGAAACTGTGCACATAGGCGTAGTCCCACTCCTGTGGGGAACAGAATGCAGCACATCCTATTTAGCCTGATTTATTTCATCACGGTTAAATTATTTCAACATATGAAGACGTGTAGACAGGAGATAGTGGTAGTATTTTAAACAAAAAACAATCCCACTGCCTTGCCACGATCATGGCATTTTAAAATACTTTATCATTTTTTTAAGATTAGTTTTACTTCAATGATTTGTTCACCTCAAAGTAGAAGCGCAGCATCAGAGCGAGAGCGCCAAAGCAGCAGCCTGGTCCGACCTGCTGCGTGTAGACTTTCTTGTCTGGATACACGGCCCTCAACTGCTTCATCTTCTGCAGCTGAAATCACATAGAAATCTACAGATTAGATCCACACCAAACTCAAGAGTTAAGTCGCTATCACACCTGCCATTTTTTGGTTCATTTCCACCTTTGGCGCGGTTCCGTTTGGCAGGTGAGAAAACAACAATCGTTCTCGGCACCATTGGTGCACCAAACAAGCGCTCCGAGACCTTGTTGAAGAGGAGTTCTTGGTAAGTTTCCAAACCAACTCTGGTGCAGTTCGCTATTGTGAACTTGATTCAACTGCAGGAAGCTCTGAATATTTTTGGACTATACGAGCGCCACACTATACACACAACACAAGATATGAAGTGAGGAGTGAAGAGGAAAAGAAGAAGGTAAAAGTTTACCATATGAACATGCACAAAGCTATAATCTGCAGAATAGTAACACCAGCTCGCTAAACCTGCATTAGACAGTGAGTCACACACCTTTCTCACCCATTTGACAGTGATGATTCTAGTCGAGGCAAAGCAAGTTTATTTCTATAGCACAATTCACACACAAGGCCATTCAAAGTGCTTTACAGGGGCATGAAATACATCAAGTATAAAATACACAGTGGAAAAGCGAATGAAAAATATGAAGGCCACTCACCCATTTGACAGTGATGATGAAGACGGCTGATCCGATTGGTCCGGAGTAGATTCCGTATCCCAAGCGATCCTGGTAGACTCTCACAGCTGTGGTCAACACTCCAAACATGGTGATACTGGAGCGCTGAGGCTCATCAAAGTCCCCCAGAGCTGAAACAAGGAGACACATCAATTTTTAATTCACCTGGTTATTGAAAAATAAATCCAACTGCAGTGTTACATTCAGTTATCGATATCCAATAAATCCAGCATAATCAGCACTGATTTTAGATGACTACAAATGCCATAGAAATGCTAAAAAAAATAAAAATCTTTTTGATCGTTTTTAAAATTGTCTGATAGATCATAATAGTTCCTCTGTTCATGTTCTATTTTAATTTAGAATCGACCTGGTCTGTTTTTATTTCGTTATGCATTTTGTAACATGGTTAAAAAAAGTGCTATATCTATAAAGTTTATTATTGTTGTTATTATTATTATTATTATTATTATTATTATTATTATTATTATTATTATTATTATTATTATTATTATTATTATTATAATTATTATTATTATTATTAGTATTAGTATTATTATTATTATTATTATTATTATTATTATTATTATTATTATTATTATTATTATTATTATTATAATTATTATTACGTTGTGATATAAAGAGGATGGACCACTCAGTGCAGTCAGCTGTCCAAGCATTTGGCCCCTTACACCACGTGATTTAAAGCCCCTGTTGCAAATGTATTAATCTGAGCATGTGGCTGTGTGTGTGTGTGTGTGTGTGTGTGATCATATGAGAGAGCACATGTGAGTTGAACTCAAAGGCACAACACATGTTATCAACAACTGTTGCAGGCAGAGCAGAGTTGTTTTTAACCTTGGGCTTTGGAAGTGTAGTTGTGATTTAAATAGTTGTGTATCAATCAATAAAAGGAATCTCTGTGAAATTACACTGGAGTTAAAAAAAATGGAAAGTCATTGTGTGAGGATGCTTTGGGTCTTAGCATCTCTCTCAAGGTCATGTCATCATTAGGACTTATGGAAGAGACTTGTAGAGACCATCTAGTCAATCCACAACATATTCTGTTGTGATATGTAGTGTGGCGTTTGTTTAATTACATTTTTTTTAGTTTATAAAAAGTGCTTAGAGGGACTTTTGAATATTTCTGAAACAGTCTCATTTTCCCTCTGATGATTATAAACGACACGTTACAGTAAACTAAACCATCAGTGCAAAAAAATGTTTTTTTATATAGTTTTTCTTAATGCCTTTGTCATGAGTACGCTCACCCAGGAACAACAGATGGCATACTAAAAACACTACTGCTTTTGTCCAAAGGGGGTGAAAGAATGAACACAAACATAAAGTTCCTTGGAGCACCTTCAACAATAACGAAAAATAATTTCATGGGAAACTTTATGGGAATGTAGTACGTGTGAAATGGTAAACCCCAAAAAAGCTACCAAAAGGTTATCGGAGGGTGCCGATAAAATTTGTTTAAAACATATAATAATGGAAAAATAAATAGCCACTAAATAAACAGCCTTAGGACTTTACCTATGAGTGTTACCCACATAGAGAGAGCCGTGCCGTAAACAGTGAAATACTCCAGAACATCGTATCTCATGAAACAGACGATGGAGAGGCCCGGCCCTTCACATGCATGGTAGATCTGAGGACAGACAAACAAGCTCCAGTCAAACAGTCACTGTATTTACTTTAGAGGTTAAATGAAAGGATACACAATTAATTAATTAGCAATCTCCACACACTGTTCCAATTTTTTCTTTAAAAAGCACAATAATTAGCACCCAAAGACAACCAAGTGATTGTTTTCCCCCATTCAAATAAATATGTACTTTATAAAACTTGTTAATTTGGAATGGCCTTGCAATGTTGGATCTGGTGCCAATGCACCAAAAATACCAACAGTCATTTGGAGAATTAGCTATATATCTGGAGAAACTTCAGGTTTTATTCAGGTGTGTCAGTATTTGAGTTTGAGTAGCTCCTATATATTACCGGTGCAAAGTGTTAAAACAACTCCAATCATGTAAAAATAATGTAAATTTCTATGTTCCTTTTTCAGGAAACAAAGAATCTCAAATTTGATATGTTCTGCAGCAATCTAAGTCAATGAAGCCTTAAATTATTATGCAAACAATTGGTCCAGGTGTCTCAACATTAGTTGATGACTTCCTTTGTATATATGTAAATGAGGTTTATTTATAATTTGCTTAACATTGTTGGAAATGGATTCAACCAGGGATTATGTTGATTTTGGCATTGATAAACAGCTCTTATACTACATTCAGATTCTATAAAATGCTACCAAACCCCAACCTTACTTCTGATCTTTCATAATGAATCTTTCATAATATTTACAATATATTGTAAATTGTACAGAAACCTCAGTTCTGTCAGCTAACTGCATGTACAATAACTATGATTTCACTCAAACACAAATCAATCAATGAACAATAAGCGTCTTCTCACCGCGGTGAAGAACATGGTGAAGAAGTAGACCATGGCCTCCATGTGAAAGCCTCTCTTTGCGGCTACGCTGGCTGTCGGCAGAAACACCAAACTGCTGACTGTAGGGAGCAACATCTTGGCTATAAACGCTCCCATGGTGGACTCACACAGCACAGCACAACACAAGGCGAATAGAAAATTGTGAAGATGAAGAAAATGTCCTCTTGATTTTTTTAGAAGTTCCTCAGTCTTTGAAAAAATCTTAGAAGCAAGTGAAGAAGATAAATTCTAAATTAATAAAATAAAATAAAAATCAACTAAGAAAAGTAGGTGTCCTCAGGTCCTTAAGTCCTCATTGAGTGTGTGTAGTGAGTACTAGTGAGTGGACGAGCTAAAGGATGCATACACAGCATACACACACACACACAAAAACACGCTGCATGGACACACCCAGCTGTCCAGTTAGGCCCTTTAAAGTTTAAATGTCCACTGAGGCCTGTATGTGCAGTGTCATGGCTGGGCAGCTGTTTGCATACCAGCCTGACATTGGGAGGGGCTGCGAAGAGGCTAGAGTTCAGTGGTCATGGTTTTAATTTGTAATGCTGTGAATGTGAATTTATCAAAGTGATACCGACAATGGTTGTTGAGGTGTCACATCTAGGTTGAGTTTGGGTTAATTGATTGAATCTAATCTGCTGCACGGCTGACAAATTGCTAAAACAGAGAGCAAAAATCCTGATTACATATTGGCCACACAGAGGTAAAGCATGCCTATGAGCAGGTCATGTGTACAAGTAGCAAAAAAAAGAGAAAGAAGAGGCATCACATTTGAATTTAGCTATTCAATAGATATGTCATATATCAATAATATGATGAGGGTCATGGGCTGATGCTCGATAAGAACCAAGGACCAGCACAGGTTATGTATGCTTGATTTATTTATGTTTTGAGTTGTTTAAGCACTTGAAATCAGCACCAGTTATATCTGGGGTCTGGAGCCCTGTCAAAGGGCTAATTAAGAAATAATTGAAAAATGTCTTTGAAAGTACTAAAGGGTTTTAGCATTTCTCCAAAGATGCTGATTTGCACCTGCTATCTGACTTCTGAATTCTCTATTTACTGCTTTCCAGGCGGCTCATCCCACATGGAAAAAGGGAAAAGCTTGAAATGAATTTTTCCGAAATACTTTGAGGCCCGTCTCTGATGTTTTATATCGACTGGATGAGACAGGGAAAAATGTACAGTGTGTGAGTCCAGCTGTCTACAAACGGCTCACGGTTCCTGTGTTTGGAGACAGTTTGTAGTTTTTATTTGCCACTTCCTGCTGGGACTAGATACTATGGCAGGCCGTTCTATTTTGTGAACTAAACTTAAAACAACCAACAAATCAAGTTATGTGGAGGCTCAGTCAGGTTCAAATGAAAACTCCAAGTCAACAGATGGACATTAAAACAGCTGTCACAGTTTAATGTTTGCCATGGCATTGAGCCAAGCATGCTGAGTTACTCCCATTAAAGTCAAGATATTCACCCAGTAGGGTTGGGAAATACCACTGCTGTGGAAAATGCCCCAATCTGCTGCTCTGACTGAGAGAACTAAAGATACACAAGAGATTATCTCATCATGATAGAGTTAAAAAAATAATAAACATATTTTTTTACCTTTTTTTATTATTAGTCAACTACAATGTTGAAAGGGGGATAAAGAGAGGATAAGGACATGTTGTAAACGGCCGAGGCCAGAGTCGAATCCAAATCTAGCTGTGACAAGGACTAAGCCTCAATGTTACGCACTCTATCCTGAGAGCCATGGGGGTGCCCCCAAAAGATAACAGTTTACAGCTGACTGTCCAGGCATTTGTAAAAAAAAAGGTGATTTACCCTGTGTTGTTTGACACTATTTAGCATACCAGTCTGATGTATGTCATACTACATCCGGTCACGGCTCTACAATGGTCAATGTCGATGCCAGTGGGGGGGAGGGGGGGGGGGGGGGTTGGTGGTGACCACCCTATATACATTAATTCCTAATTTACATCACCCCACCAAAAGAGCATAAAAAATCCCTGACTCTAAAGGGACCAGAGGACAGTCCAGAAAGACGCGAGAACAATTAGATCAATTGGCCAACTGGGATAAATGACCCTTTACTCATATCTGAGCCAAAGCAGATTTAAAACAGCATCAAGATCTTGTAAATCATAGGTTGTATATAAACAGTGTTCATGTGCCTTATAGGGTTATCTTCTCTTAGTGAAGCCATATTTGACGCTATGCTTCAGTGTTGTTCCCAGAAAAGGATTCCTGTGCGTCTAGAATGATCCCATGATGGTTGGTAGAGGCAGCAGTTGTCCTGCTCTGCTCCTCCACTCAGCTGTGCCACCTGCTCCACACACAAAGGGTGCAGTGTCGAGGCCTTAGATTCTCAGAGTGTTTCTGTAACCCGAGCTGTCGAAGGGCCCAGATTGGAAACAAACTCTCATGAGGTCCCCGATGGCTTTGGCCTCACCACGCCCTCTGCCGGGAACTTCTCTTTAATTTTACAGACTCTTGTTGTGACCCACAAAACCTGCCTGTAAACCTTCGTTCCCATCTAATACTGACCCGTCTGATATGTGACGGCGCTTATCTTTCAATGTGAACATGTACAGGCATTAGACAGCTCTGGAAAAAAATTAAGAGACAACTCCAACTGATCAGTGTCTCTGGTTTTACTGTGTGTGTTTGAGTTAAACGAACATTTGTGTTATATTCTGTAAACTACTGTAACAATTTAGAAAGCCTGGAATATAAAGTTTGTTTTTGTTCTTAATTAAAAAATAGCATCATTAATATATACAGATTCATTTAATATATCTGTTCACTGAAGAGAACCTGCCCGCACCTCACTTTAATGTAATAAATGCCTTTCTTTTAGCTGAACTGGCTCTGTTTGGTTGCAGGTCCCACCAGTAAGTTTAACATTTTCTGTGAGTAGAATGTGTCCTGTAGCCACCTGATGGTGAAAGTAAATTGTTTTACACTGAGGTAAACTGATACAGGAGAGAGTGTGTCTTATTTAGCACCACTGTTACTGTCAGCATGAGTCCAATGACCTCAGATGACCCCTAACCCCTAACTCACCCTCCTAGACCTTGTGGTCAGGGTGTAACAGAGGTCAAGTCCTGGGTAGTTAAGAATGCACACTGTGAAAGTTGGACAAAGATGATAAGTGCGAAGGCAGCTGATCATGCACATCTCTTTAGACGAAGTTGTGTTTTCAGACATGTCCACACATATCTAATCTAGTGCAGCTTTTAGACTCATTAAAGCAATAGTGCGTAATTTTTTCATATGAATGAATGTTGTAAATTCAAGCCATCACCAAATGAGTTGACACAAAGTTGAATAAGCCTATCACCTTCACAAAACTCCCCCTGTATTTCTCAGTATGACAGCGTATAAAAACTGGGGTCGCCCCAAAACACTGGTGCAGGAGCTCAGAAAAATCCCAAGAAGACCCCAAGAAATGTTTCAAAAACCTGGACGTACAGCAGGAGGTATAAAATCTATGCTCGATCACCGAAGGCTTACTTTATATAAATGCGCTGATAGTGTTGTTATAATTACTCAGAATTCCTTATTGGGGTGACATAAATTACACACTATAACTTTAATTGTTTGTTTAAATGTTAATCTGTATTATTACGGGAGTTAAAATTTGAAGATGGTGAGTTTGCTTTCACCTCCGGGACCCTTCAGTCTAAACACGGCGGCTTCACTGTGGGAATGTAGCAGGACAGACTTCCTGTAAGCATCTGAGAAAACACCGGGTTTCCTTTTGATTCAGTAATAAATAACCGCGACCCCTGACCCTTTCCGGGACGTCTTTCACAAATAATTGGAGGCCAGTGCTCCATCGTGTTTCAGCCAGAGACAAATGGGAATATGTTCTGTGGTTGTATTTTACCTTGACAGTAACTTGTTCTCATTGACTGTGATCGTATCGTTTTGTTGTAGCTTTTTAATTCATTAGATTTCTTCTGAATTCTTTCTTTTGATACAAATTCCAACAACCATGTCCCCCAATAAAGAAAAAACTTAATAAGCAGGAAATTATATTTTTCTCTTTCAGATACTTTCTTCTCTTTCATCAAAGTTTAATTAAAAGCTTAGCATAGTTTTCCTCTTGATGCCGTTGTTGAAAGGATTTTCCCAAAAATCTCTCTCTCTCTCTCTCTCTCTCTCTCTCTCTCTCTCTCTGTCCACAACAGTTTATTGCAGATGAGAGATAATGTTTAAGATGTGGTTTAATAATCACATCCATAAAATATCATTACAACCCATAAACACTAAAATAAGACAATATCAATCAATATAAACATCTAAAAACGTTGTCATGACAAGTGGAGGTAAACATTTTTTTTTATGCTTTATTGATAGTGTAGAGACAGAGTTGAAATGGGGCAGAGAGGGGAGTGACATGCAGAGAACGACCGCGGGCTGGAATCGAACCCGGGTCCGCTGCTGGCCGAGGCCCATGAGGGGGACGCCCTACCAACTGAGCTAAGGGCGTCCCCCTAGTGGAGGTAAAGAGAAGAAATACATGCTCATAACTTAATGGGGTGATCATATTTCACACTCTTTGTTGCCCATTAGAGAAAGGGATAGAAAACTAACGACGCCGCATTTACTGCTCCAACCTCAGCTCAACCTCCAGGTTTTTTTAAATGTGTTTTTCCGTCCAAGTGTTTTCAAAAATAAGTGTTTTCTTTCACACATTTTACAGTGAAGCTAAAATGTTTTTTTTACTTTTTTTCTTCTTTCTGCGGTCGTGTTTATAACTCCTTTAATTGCTCTTTTGTCTGCACGTGCCAACCCTAATGACTCCAGACTCGGTTTGGCTGCAAACAGGGCACAACACACTAAAACACACCCAGGGGACGGCTGTAAACCCTCGGGCAACACATTTTCACTTTGTGTGGAAGGTGGTGGGCTTTTATAAATGGTTGGTGGGTGGAGATTATTCTTCTGGTCTGGAAACCTCCCTGAACTTTTTCTATCAGCGTTTGAATCTGGCGACTAATGCAGCCGCACAGCAGCAGCCGACTCAGAGAGAGGAGAGCAATTTAAGCCATTAAGGGATGGAGAATAAAGCAATGTTCAGACTTTAGTGTGAACTGTTCTCAGTCCTGAACTGACCTTATAAAGAGCATTAACAAAGATGTGACACGCAGGACGCAGTCATAGGGAGTTAACATGGAGGATACCAATAGTTTCATGTAAGGATGGATGTGCAGTGGAAGTGTTGTGCAGGTGATTAGGAGAAATAGATGTGTATCCTCTGTTTGAGTGATTCCTGACGCTAGATTTCCCACAGGTTGATGACAAATGTCGATCTAGAACAATGTACAAGTCTGATGAATTGTGATATGGCATTGGAAAACATCAGACCTGGATCAGATTTAGAGTCACATAAAAGTGGAACAAATCGGAACAACTCAAAATATCCTGGGAATTCAGTGTTGGGGTCAATTAAAACCCTTAGTTTAAAGGACAAAATGTTTATTCAAACATTCAACAGGAACCATCACCTTATCGTGGTGGAGAGGTTTGTGCGTCCCAATAAACCTGTGTTCTCTGGAGCATAGTGCTATTTTAGCAAACAGGCAAACATGCTGATTTGCCTCCTCGGCCTGTTCTTTCATCCGGTTTGGGGGTGTCGGAGTGGGATTCCTGCCGCTGGGGCGGAGGTGTGGCGGGGGGTTGCGCGTGGTGAGGTGGGTTGTGGCTGGTGGCTCTCCCTGAGGTTTCTCAATTTCTTGGCCAAAAGTTGATGATCGTATTATCTTTATTATATGAGGGTGTATGTTTTGCGCACTCTGGTGAAAAGAGGGGCGGAGCTTCCAACTGATCACTATCTGGTGTTGAGTTGGGTCAGGCTTTGGGGGTAAACAGTCCTGGAAAGCCCAAAAATGTAGATCGGGGGTGAATTGGGGACATCTGGAAGGCCCCCTGTCTCAAGGACTTGCCTTGAGGGGCGGTAACCCTCTAACATCGTAGGAGACACCGTGGTCAGGGAAGCAACCCGACTGAAGTAGTCCTTCCTAGATACAGTATGTTATCCAGAGGTCTCCAGAGGCTGTTTCAAGGTAACGAGTAACAACAGGCCCCGATGGCTGAAGCCTCTGCCGTGTTAGAGGCAAAGCAGCGGGATTAGGAGATGTTCGGAGAAGCTATGGAGCAGGACTTTCGGTCGGCAGCAAAGTGTTTCTGGGGTAAGCAGGGAACCATTGAAGCTGTCTTCAATAAGCATGAGACGCCGTTGAACTCAACTGAGGAGATAATCTGACGGTGGACGGAGCACTTTGAGGAACTCTTGAATTCGACTAATTAGGAAGAGCAGGAGGCTGATGTGGGATCATGGTCAATGCCCCTGGTGGAAGTCACTGAGGTAGTCAAACAACTCCACAGTAGCAAAGCCCTGGGGGTTGATGAGATCTGTCCAGAAATGCTGATAGCTCTGGGTGTGGGCAGTCTTGGATGACATGTCTCTTCAAACACTGCATGGAAGTTTGGGACAGTGCCAAAGGAGTGGCGGACTGGCGTATGACACTTCCCTGGCAAAGTCTACTCCAAGGTGCTGGAAAGGAGGGTAGTAGAACCACAGATTGAAGAGGAACAATGCAGATTCCGTCCTGGCCGTTGAACAACAGACCAACTCCTCACTCTCACAAGGATACTGGAGGGGGCCTCGGAGTATGCCCATCTGGTCTACATGTGTTTGGTGGATCTGGAGAAGGTGTATAACCGGGTTCCGCCAGATACTGTGGGCGGTGCTGTGGGGGAATATGGGGAGATGGGATCTCTTCTCGGGGCCATCCAATCTCTTTACGTTCAAAGTGAGATTTGTGTCCGGTAGCGGTTGGCCTCCACCAGGGTTGCGCTTTTTCACAAATCTTGTCTGTGATATCCATGGTGGCGAGGAGTTGCAGTTTGTTGAGCTGTAGATCTCATCGCTGCTTATTCACTAGATCTTCTGGTCATTCATCATTCTTAACCTCACCTATGGCCATAAAGGCTGGGTCACGACCGAAAGAACTTGATCACAGGTACAAACGGCCAAAACGGGTTTTCTCAGATGCAGCGTCTCCCTTAGAGATAGGGGGAGAACCTGAGTCAATCGTGAGGAACTCAGGGCAGAGCCGCTGCTATTTTGCAGAGCCAGTTGAGGTGGTTTGGGCATCTGGTAAGGATGAACTCTTGGCGCCTCACTGGGGAGTTGTTTCAGGCACATCCAGATAGGAAGAGGAAGACCCAGGACTAGGTGGAGAGATTACAGTATATCTCCCCAGTCAGAGCTGGTAAATGTGGCCTTGGAAAGGAACATTTCTGGTCCTTTGCTGGAGCTGCTGCCCCCGCAATCCAAAGGATAAGACCAGGAAGATGAGTGAGTGAGAGTGATGACAGGGAAATGCTACATGTGTGAAAGGGGCTTCATATAGGATTTAAACTTGAACATGAACAGAATTAAACAAGAGATCAGGAAAGAGATAATCCAAGGGGAACAAGTGCAAAGAGACAGCTGTGGAAACATAGAGAGAGAGAGAGAGAGAGAGAGAGAGAGAGAGAGAGGGAGAGAGAAGTGAGGAAAAAGAGAGGGGAAGACAACATGGTGGGCAGACACGGTGGTCTGCAGACGTCTGCTCGTCCTCCTCTCATCATTCACTCTCATTCCTCCGTCTGAATCCTCTGTTTCTGGCTTCCTCTCAGTTTCTCACTGTGTTTCAGGGACGGAGGAAATCCCGATTCTCCATCACATAAAGGAACATTTCGCTGAATTAAGGAAAAGTGGATTATGATACAAAACTGTATCTAATCATCATCTCATTCAACAAAATGGGAAGTGTGTATTATATTAACCATTGTTATATATGACACATTTGCAGTCTGTCTATCCGTCAATGTGGTTCTTGTGAACACAATATCTGAAGAACGCTTTGAGGGATTTTCTTCAAACCTTGCACAAATGTCCACTCTGACTCAAGGATGAACTGAAAAGATTTGGGAGGTCAAAGGTCACTGTGACATATTGTCAGGTCACGTGGACCTTGTACCATATTGTATCTTCTTAGGAGCTTTAACTTTCTTAACGCATTGTTTACCACCAGTGGACTTTCAGCGTTCGCCAATTGATTGCGAAAAAGCAGAAAACTATCGGCTTACAAAGAAAACACATCAGTGCAACCTAAGAACAAAAATTAATAAGAGTTTCTTCCTGGAGACAGAGGACCCAGGGGAGGAGAGCACTGTGGGAAATAAGGAGTTCCTCTCTGTCTGTCTGTCTGTCTGTCTGTCTGTCTGTCTGTCTGACACTCACCATCCCTATAACTACAGATTGATAAGGAGAGATGAAGACAGACAGTACGGAGGTGTAAGGTTCTGGGTAACAGACTTGTGATGCTAATAAACTCTAAAGTGTGAGCAGCCTGCCAGGGTTGTTTCTCCTGATCCTCCCAGGAGGAGGAGGAGGATGGTGCACACCTTACCTCCCTCTCTCCCTCCCTCCTTCCCTTACCCTCTTTCTTCTCTCACTCTGTCTGTCTCTCCGTCTTCACTCCACCGCGACAGCAGCATCACACCACACACCACACCACCGCTGCAGCTGGCACGCTAACACACACACACACATATACACATACACGCATTCACATACACACACTAAGTCACATACACACACACTCACATACACACAAACACACACAGTGAGCGGCATCCTCAACACAGACCGAGACGCCCTTGGACTGCTGCAGGCGAGGTGAGTGGGTAAATATTTGAAACCTCCTCTGTGTGTGTGTGTGTGTGTGTGTGTGTGTGTGTGTGTGTGTGTGTGTGTGTGTGTGTGTGTGTGTGTGTGTGTGTGTGTGTGTGTGTGTGCATGCTGTATTCCAGTGTATGTATATTGTGGAAAAGTTTCTGAAAGTTGTGTTTGTATACCTCATTTTGTGTTTTGTGATTCAGTGTGTTGTAGTGTGTTCATGTGTGTGTGTGTGTGTGTGTGTGTGTGGGTGTGTGTGTGTGTGTGTGTGTTGGCTGTCTGCATGTGCTGGTGTAGTTTGCATCATTATGTGTGTATGTGTGTTTGTGTGTGTTTACGAGGTACAGTAGAGCCAATGAGACTTGTCTTTTGCACCAGACCAAAACAAATCCACAAAATAATGCTGACTCTCCCAGTGTGTGTGTGTGTGTGTGTGTGTGTGTGTGTGTGTGTGTGTGTATGCCTGGAGAGGCCAGAGTCTGTCTGGAAACTTGTCAGCTGTTGGGAGTGTGTGTGTGTGTGTGTGTGTGTGTGTGTGTGTGTGTGTGCGTGCGTGCGTGCGTTTAAACTGGTGAGGTAGAGGCTAACACCGGTGCCAGTGCTACTTGTCAGACTGTGCATTCTGGGCTCTGTGGCTCTAAACGGTTGCAGAGTTACAGGATAAAATCTTCCCATGTTTTTTTTCCTTTGGAGTTTCGCTTTCAGAACTTAGGAAATGTGCTCTTAGTAATGGTGAAAAAGTGTCATTTAGTTGCACAAAATCACTTCTGGGGCGAACAACAAAGCACATTTTGGCTAAATATTAAAGTTAGGAGTCACTTTACATGATTAGTTTGTAGAACAGACTCATTTTCCTCCATCAAAAAAGATGTCACTCAGCTGTTAGGGTCTAAAACTGTTTTTACACAAGACAATATTTAAAGGACTACACACCAAGCTTAAACTGATGCAGCGAGGTGCAACAGTCCTGCAACAACTGCCTTCAGGAAGGTTATAAAGATTATTTTAAAGGATGTAAGAATATTTAGTCTGCTCTCACTGGTGTAAATGAGGTGGATACGTGCATTGCATTTTAAATGCAGCAACAGTTACTAATGCCCAAGATGTCAGTTTCATGTCAGGCGTTCAACTTAAAGTTTACTTATTAAGAATTTATAAACATGTGTTTAGATTGTTGCATGCATCGTATCCAGGTCAAAAAGTTGAAGACAATTTCAAAAAAGACCAAAAAGTGTATTTTTTTCTGCTTCATAACGAGTGAATGTAATACGGATGAACTGAGCTTGCTTGTTTTCTTGGGAAATCCAGCCCTGAAGAGAGAGTCAATAAATGGGTCAGAGTTCAAGTGTGAGCCGTCTAGCATGGCTTCTGTTTGCCCCGCGGGCGGCTAAACTCAGCTGACCTCCACTCAACTTCAGACTTCCTTTCTTACTCGTCTTACTCTCATATCCATCACCCTGACTCTCTCCCTGTCTGTCTCCCTGTCTGTATGTCTGCCTGTCTCACTGTCTCCTTGTCTGTCTGTCTGTCTGTCTGTCTGTCTGTCTGTCCTTCTGTCTGTCTATCTATATGTCTGTCTGTCCGCCTGTCTGTCTTTCCGTCTGTCTGTCTGTGTCAAGGGTCTGTCTGTCCGTCCGTCTATCTGTCTGTCTATTGGCTCTCTTGGGTCTCTCTCTGTGTTTACTCGAGGAGAGCCCCGATCCATTTTCCACTTTGTATGTGTACTTGAGAAGGGACCGCTGCTCAGAAAGAGGAAGAGAGAGTTTTGGCTAGTGGAGCGGAGAGGCAGAAGGGATGAGTCTGCCCGCTGACAGGCAGACATCCACAACCAGCTCCACACACTCCGCCCAGAGTTTGACCCATATGGGATTAGGAAGGCAGACAGCAACACTAATCAGCACAATGACATACCACTTCAGTATGACATAGCACATATTCATGTCACAAATATTTTAAATGACATGTAGTGTTTTTTTTTACAAGTCTAACCAACAAAATTATACTTCTATCCCAAATACAACTCACATTAGAACTAAAAACCTAAAATGTCTGCGTGATTACAAAAAAAGTCTGGGTGTAACAACACACGTACCGTATACTTAAAAATACCTATAAGCTGCAATTGTAGTTAATGCAGCACACTTTTTTTTTGCATTTTTACTCTTAACTGACAACCGTGCCGTAATGAACCAGAACGTGATTTCAAAACCGAGGTACCGAATTGTGACTTTTCTGTACAGTTACACCCCTGAAAAAAAAGCATTTAAAGGAGTGGACCCTTGAACACACACGAAAAATATGAATTGGAAGTCATTAGGAGCAAATTTATTGACAGAGTCGTGAAAAAACTTGAATAATAGACTAAAGCACCTGTGAGATATGACAACACGTTTATCTCTGGAGTCAGACAGGAACCCGGTCGGAACGATGCGGGTTAAAGCTGCATAGAACATTTCCTATCATTATATCTTTCTTCACTATCAGGAAAACGCCGGGAGCATCGGGACTTTTTCCCAGTTGACCGACCGCCATGTTGCCCTGAGAGTCAACCAGACAGCTAGGCGAAATAGGTAAAGGAAAAAGTATTAGGTGGTGTGATTTGTCTGGCCATTGTGAGACGGGAGTAGTTGCCCCACGCAGCCGACTGCAACTGTTTCTACAGCTAAAATGTCAAGACACAAGTAGATGGATGAGGAAGAGAAAGGCCCTTACAGAGCATCTATATACTGCTGTGTTTCGGCTGTTTAAGGACTCATCATTTCAGCGTCTTGATCTAAACCTGTAAAATTGTAAGATTTTCATACGACAGGTGGATAACCGTTCTTGGCTGATATCCAGCGTTAGATAGTAAACGTCCAGTATTGGTTTGATGTATCGGTCTGACTGCTTCAGCCTCCCAGGGGACAGACTATACTGCTGTCTGTCTGTGTATCTGTCTCTCTGTCTGTCTTTGTGTCAGTCTGTCCGTCTGTCTGTCTGTCTGCCGGCTCATTCTGCCAGGGCTACGAAAACAGTCCGGCGAGGCACGGGGCCTCAGGGGGCCGGCAGGGTGGGGAAGGCACCAGGGTGAGAGAGGTACGATGAGGGGACTGTGTTTACTCTGCCCGGCTGTCTGAGGGAAGGAGGAAGACCCTGTGTGTGTGTGTGTGTGTGTGTGTGTGTGTGTGTGTGTGTGTGTGTGTGTGTGTGTGTGTGTGTGTGTGTGTGTGTGTGTGTGTGTGTGTGTGTGTGTGTGTGTGTGTGTGTGTGTGTGTGTGTGTGTGTGTGTGTGTGTGTGTGTGTGTGTGTGTGTGTGTGTGTGTGTGTGTGTGTGTGTGTGTGAGCCACAGAGAGCATGAGATGGAAATAAGCAAAAATTGGGTGCATGGGCTTATTTAGTCATTTTGTTCTATTATTCTATTGTTCACTAAAGCATACAAGGTTACACAATCAAGGGGAAAATACATACAACAATACTCCTCCGGATGTCATTTATCCCGGACGAGCCCCCAATATGTTACAACCCTGCCTCCAAGGAAGCAACGTAAAGTAGTGCAAAAATTATTAGGATATACCAAAACTTAGTTTATTGCAACAAAATTTAACTAATGAAACAAAATGTCTGATAGCAAAGCTGTTGGTCCTGACTGCACAGAGAGAGAGAGTGAGTGGAGTTGAAGAGGCTTTTAAAAAACCATCAGGTGCCAGATAACGAGGGGTAATGAGAGGACGAGGAGCTTCAGATTGACGAGGTTGATTTTTGGTTTGGAAATTGAGGAAGAGAGTTTATTAAAACATTTCAGGAAATTTTGGCAAAGTGACAAATGAGTTAAGACATGTTGGTCTAGCTCTCACTTGATCAGTTCTCAGCCGAGTGTGAAGTGGCTGGGATGAGGATCAGCATCAATACATGGTTCTCAGTAGGAAACTGATGTCTACTCCAGGTAGGGAATGAGTCCTTACACCAAGTGAAGGAGTTCAAGTACCTCGGGTCTTGTTTGCGGGTGAGCGGACAATGGAGCGTGAGAATGGCCGGAGAATGAGAGCAGTGGGTGCACAAGCTTTACCGCACCGTTGTGCCCAGAAGAGAGCTGAGCCTGAAGGCAATCCTACTCTCACCGATGGTCATGAAGGCTGGGTCGTGATCCAAAGAACTTGATCGTGGGTCCAGGCAGCCATGTAGTAGTCCTGTAGTCCTGAGTGTGTACATTCATGCTAGGGCATTTGCATACCTGTATGTGCACATGGCTAAAGCTCGAGAATAAGTGTGTGTGGTGGGCAACGGGTGTGTGTGTGTGTGTGTGTGTGTGTGTTCGGTCACGCCACTGGTTGAGTGTATACACATGTGCTGCTGTGTCTGACTGAGTGTCCGTCTGCTCTATGTGTGTGTGTGTGTGTGTGTGTGTGTGTGTGTGTGTGTGTTCGGTCACGCCACTGGTTGAGTGTATACACATGTGCTGCTGTGTCTGACTGAGTGTCCGTCTGCTCTATGTGTGTGTGTGTGTGTGTGTGTGTGTGTGTGTGTTGGGCAGCTGGCGGGCCTCCAGCTGTGTCTGGTTGGATAATGAAGTCCAGGTGCGGCTGCGCCTGCTTTAAGACACCTGTCACCAATATTTAGTGCCAGAGAAAGCCAGACTGCAAACAGGGCGAGACGAGCTGTTTGCTTATTTTAACAAGGCTGCCTAACTGGACCTTAGGACACGGGATGTACTATAAACCCTTTCCTAGAAGCTCCGTCTGTGTGTGTGTGTGTGTGTGTGTGTGTGTGTGTGTGTGTGTGTGTGTGTGTGTGTGTGTGTGTGTGTGTGTGTGTGTGTGTAATATTGTATATACAGTATGTGTGCGGATGTGTAGCACACCGTGTCCAGAATTCATTCAGCTACTCATGCTGATTCAGACAGTCAAACCACAAGTGTTTCCCGTTTAGTTTTGGCTCCAAATATTATTAATATTTAATAGATTTATTAGATATTTAATCATAACAAAATAAACAGCTTCTGTTTGTTATTACGGTTAGGTGTTTACATTTGGAGCCACAAAATACCTGTTGCAACTCATCTCGCGGTCAGTTTAGTTTATAGATTATGGCCTCAACTATTAGACACAAATGCTAATTCAATAAGTCATTACATCTTTCTTTCCTGATTGAAAAAATATGATATTTAGTTAAGGTAAAAGATAAAGGTGAAAAGCTAGTGAAGGTGAGAAAGGTAAGCTACGTTTTTGGCACATACTGATGATATAAAGTTGACTAGAGAAAATCTGGTTTGCGAAATTTCAAATTGAATTTCTTTGTTTTTCTCAATCAAAATCTTGTAAAATCCAGCGTATACACATTCTCCAGAGCTGCCGTTCTGCCGTCTGTGTGATATAAGTGTTTTATACTCTAAACATAGCGTTTTGGGTTCAGTGTTCCTTTAAGTCAAAGGCCTCATTGAGTGATTAACCGTGTGTGTAAGACTTCCCTCCACAGGAAAAAGAGGGTACCTGAGCCCTCCGAGCTTCCTCCTCCTCCTGTGTGCGCCAGTTCAAGTCTGTCTTTACATGCAGACATCTACGTTTCCTTATAGTCTGAGCAGCCAAACAAAGGCCTACCTATGTTGAAGTCCTAGGAAACTTACCTTGGTCCCTTCCAGCACATTGGGGCTTGTTTTAACTCTAACTTCTAACTCGGGCCCCTTTCTCCCTGTCTCCAACACCTGTGGCCTCTCAACAGCCTGTCTGTGTCACCCTACACATGCCAGCGCTCTGTGTGTGTGTGTGTGTGTGTGTGTGTGTGTTGATGTGTGTGCCCGCCCGCCCGCCACACACTGCCAGTACATTCAAACTACCTGCAGCCTGTAGTAAGCTGGGTTCTGGCGTGAGCGTGAGCATTGTCTGAGAAAAAGAGAGGAAAAAAATAAATGCTCTTTTGCATGTCTAGTTGTCCGCTGCTAGCCATGCAGCAGTTGTTTCGCTGACGTTCTTTGGAAAGCGGACAAGCACACAATACTGGGTTACATCTGATGCTGTAATCCAGAACATCTTTCCACTACGAGCGCTTTATACAAGATGCAACTCTAATGCAATTAAGGCAAAATACTGTGAGTCAGGCAAGAGGGAGCTTTATAAACACTTTGCTCTGTTTATATAAGGGCATTTTAAAACACTGTTGGACTCTGTGTGTGTGTGTGTGTGTGTGTGTGTGTGTGTGTGTGTGTGTGTGTGTGTGTGTGTGTGTGTGTGTGTGTGTTCGTGTGCGTGCGTGTGTGGGTCTGTGTCTGTGGGTTAGGGCAAACTGCTCAAAGCATCAATCACACCGGTGATGGAAACCAAACCAGAAAAACTATGGTGTTCAGGTGATGGTAGTAGGTGTATATCAATTTCCACTTTGGACAGAGATGAGAAAGTTATAGTAAAATGTCCTTGCTTGCATAAAAGAAATTAAAAAAGTCCACTCTTAAAAATATCTTCTCAACTCTGACAGAAACTATATACTCTACTGTATGTGAAAGCATATTCCCTACATGTTGAAATATTTCATGAAGTATCGCATGGTTGATGTTGATAAACTAAGCTTGAGTCAGTGATTCTGAAGAACGCTTGTTGTCAAAATCACTCAACTATATCTGCTTGCAATCCGCTACCTGTCTGTACTGTGTTGGCTCTGAAAAAAATCTGTTAATACACAGCCATAGCCCCACCCCCATACACACACACACACACACACATCAAATAACCACTGATGTATTTGATGTTCTTGGAGGCTCAGGCGAAGGATTTCACTTGGGAGTCAGAAAGGAAATATTACAACCGCAAATGTGTTCTCATGCCGCGTAAAAAAAAAAATCTAACTTCGGGACCTTCTGTGGGTTTGGAAGCTGAGAAGACTCAATTTGAAGAAACACCCACAAGTCTCGGCAATGTGCTCTCATCCAAAATTCAGGGGCTTTGTTTAATGCCACGAGAACGTATTAGTGGTCCTGATATTTCCCTTCATTCTCTTCAGCCTCTGTTAAAGACGCATCGCTGGGAGATTCCACCTAGAAACACAGACACATTCTGGCCTGAATTCTCTCCATTAATCACAACGTTGGCTGCTCTGTGTTTTGGTGACATTTGCAATGATTTTGCATCTGTTGAATGGGCAGCACAGCTGATTGTGAGAGTGGATCCCGAGTTTACTGTGCCAAATGTGCCATTATCTGTGCTCAGCAGAAAAAAAACAACTCTCAACTTTTAATTTTTTACTGTTTTAGTCACATATTTAACTTGCCCCCTCTCTCGCTCTCTCTCCCCCCCCTCTCTCTCTCTCTCTCTCTCCCTTCCTCCCTCTTTCTCTCCCTCTCTCTCTCTCTACCTCCCCCCTCTTGCTCCCTCCCTCGTTCTCTCTCCCCCCACCCTCTCTTCCCCCTCCCTCTCCTCCCCCCCACTTTCTCCCTCGCTCCCTCACCTCTCTCTCTCTCTCTCTCTCTCTCTCTCTCTCTCTATCCCTCTCTCTCCCCCCCTCTCTCTCTCTCTCCAGGATGAGGGTGTTGTCGTGGGAACAGTTTGTGGAGACGGGCGTCGTCCTCTTCCTGACTCTGGCCGTGTCTGTGGGGAACCTGTCCTCTAGGGGGCAGCAGCAGGTACAAAACACTCTCTCTCTTTCTCTCAATATCCCTCTCTCTCCTTCTGCCTCTCTCTCTCCCTCCATCTCTCTCTCTCTCTCCTTCTGTCTCTCTCTCCCTCTCTCTCCTTCTCTCTCTCTCCCTCTCTCTCCGTCTCTCTCCCTCCCCCACTCTCCCTCTCCCTCTCTCTCTCCTCTCTTTTTTCCGGAGCTGTACAGGTATGTATAATTTATAAATTCACTTCACACTCACCTATTATACAGCTCCGGAGAAAATTAAGAGACCACTCCAAATGTTCAGTGTCTCTCGTTGTGACTATTTATAGACATATGTTTGAGTAGAATGAACATTTTGGTTTTATAATATAAACTACTGACAACATTTCTACCAAATTCACAATAAAAATGTTGTAATTTAACCATTCCCATTAAGTAATGTAGAGATGAAGATTGAAGAAAAATCCAGACTGGTCTCTTAATTTTTTTCCGGAGCTGTAGGGGAGAGTGGCCTAAGTTGTGCCACTTTTTACTCAAAGTGATTTTAAAGTGAGGCCTTGACAGTTATGTCTCCAACTCAAATATGTACATACATTTCAGGATGTTGTGCATCCCTGGCAATAAAAACGTTGGATCTGGAATAAACTGTTTAAGAAATATAGCTTTAGGAAAAAAAGTTTTCTTGTGGCACAACTTGCCCCCGGTGTGGTGTAAGTTGTGCCACAAGAGAGAATACTATGGGGTAAATTGTGCCATTGATATATATCTCATAAACTGTAATGCAAGACAAATCCATAAGACAATTACTTATTTAAGGTTTATTTAAAGTAAATAAAGTAAATATTTTACAAAGATTGAAGGTCAATTTTCTTAAACAAGGCCTAGTAGATCTAGGTGGTTTGCCTGCAAAGCTCACAATGACAAAGTCACCATCATCATCTTTCTGGCCATCTGAACTCTCATCAGTGGTGTCGTTAAGTGAAATGGAGATGTCAGTCTCTTCTGAGCTACTGTAGACAATCACTTTCTTTTTGGTGACCAGCGTATACAGCCATGTCACTGGCACAACTCTCAGAAATGTACTTTGCACTAGTTGCTCTGTGCTTGTGACTGCCACCTGACAAATGTGATTCCCCCTCCATTTCTGCCTTTAAATCAAGGCTAAAAACCCATCTGTACACCCTGGTTTTTCCTCCCCATTAACTATCTTACCTCTGCACTACTATCTTTGTTTATATTTGTGGATGTATGGGCTTTATGTCTTTTATTTTTGTTATTGTTATTTACCTTCATTGTTTACCTACTGAATGCACTATGTACAGCACTTTGGACAGTGCAAACTGTCATAAATGTGCTTTTATAAATACATTTTACTTACTTACTTACTTATAACTCACATAGGCGCTTTGGCACAAATCACCCCATCCCCAGAATTTTGGATAATAAGCATGATGCAGCAGTTTAGGGCTGACATCGTGCTAACTGTATAGACTCAAAGTGTAGCATAATAAAGCACTAAAACATGTGTCAAATGTTTTCAAACTTGTCTATAATTGTTCGGACACAATCATCGAAAAAACTTGATCATGGAAATGTTACTTTGAAAGGCAAAAACATTTTTTTTTAAGCTTGAATGTGCTTTTATGTTATTCCATGTTTCTCTCGTCTTTACAGGATGAGTCAAATGGATGGCTCTTCTTAAATATGTGGTCACATTTTCAATTTATTCCACGGTTTTCTAGAAACAAGGGGTGGCACAACTTCCCCACTGGCACAACTTAGGCCACTCTCCCCTATGTATAATTTATAAATTCACTTCACACTTACCCATTATATTGCCACAGAAACAATTAAGAGACCAGTCTGGATTGTTCTTCAATCTTCGTCTCTACATTACTTATTGAAAATGCTCTTAATGACAGTATTCTTATTGTGAATTTGGTAGAAATGTCGTCTTTAGTTTATTTCATAAAACCAAAATGTTCATTCTACTCAAACATATGCCTAAAAATAGTAAAACAAGAGACACTGAACATTTGGAATGGTATTTTTTCCAGAGCCGTAGGCCTATATAGGGGAAGGTGGGGTGATTTGTGCAACTTTTTACTCAAAGTGATTTTAAAGTGAGGCCTTGACAGTTATGTCTCCAACTCAAATATGTACATATATTTCAGGATGTTGTGCATCCCTGGCAATAAAAACTTTGGATCTGGAATAAACTGTTTAAGAAATATAGCTTTCGGAAAAAAAGTTGTCTTGTCGCACAAATCACCCCACGTAGTGGGGTGATTTGTGCGTCATTGTGTCACAATGACAAAGTCACCATCATCATCTTTCTGGCCATCTGAACTCTCATCAGTGGTGTCGTTAAGTGGAATTGAGATGTCACTCTCTCCTGAGCTACTGTAGACTATCACTTTCTTTTGGTGACCAGCGTATACAGCCATGCCACTGGCACAACTCTCAGAAATGTACTTTGCACTAGTTGCTCCGTGCTTGTGGAAACAACTGCCACCTGACAAATGTGATTCCCCCTACATTTCTGCCTTTAAATCAAGGCTCAAAACCCATATGTACACCCTGGTGTTTCCTCCCCATTAACCTCTGCACTACTTACTTACCTCTGCACTACTATCTGTGTTTATGTGGATGTATGGGCTTTACGTCTTTTATTTTGGTTATTGTTATTTTACCTTCATTGTTTACCTACTGAATGCACTATGTACAGCACTTTGGACAGTGCAAACTGTCATAAATGTGCTTTTATAAATACATTTTACTTACTTACTTACTTATAACTCACCCAGGCCCTTGCGCACAAATCACCCCATCCCCAGAATTTTGGATAATAGGCATGATGCAGCAATTTAGGGTTGACATTGTGCTAACTATATAGACTCAAAGTGTAGCATACCAAAGCACTAAAACATGTGTCAAATGTTTTCAAACGTGTCTATAATTGTTCAGACACAATAATCAAAAAACCTTGATCATGGAAATTTTACTTTGAAAGGCAAAACACAGTTTTTTGAGCTTAAATGTGCTTATATCTTATTCCTTGTGTCTCCCTTCTTTACAGGATGAGTCAAATGGATGGCTCTTCTTAAATATGTGGTCACATTTCCAATTTCTTCCACGGTTTTCTAGAAACAAGGGGTTTTGCAACTTCCAAAATGCACAAATCACCCCACCTTCCCCTATAATTTTTATTTTAATTCCTATTAATTTTTTTGTATTCGCTTTTCTAATGTCTATTCTATGCTAGGTGTATTTTAATCTTGATATATTTGATGCCCCTGTAAAGCACTTTGAATGGCTTTGTGTCTGAATTGTGCTATAGAAATAGACTTGCCTTGCCTTGCCTACTTGGCTTGGTCGTCCAAATGGTTACAGGGTTGGTGGTTGGATCCCATGCCTTCTGCCACATGTCCAAGTGTCCCTGGGCAAAACACTGAACCCCAAATTGCTCCCAATAGTTAGCTTGCACGCTGCGTGGTAGCTGCTGCTGCTATCGGTGTATGAATGTGTGTGTGATTGGGTGAATGAGACAAACTATGTAAAGCACTTTGAGTCTGAGAAAATCAGGGGAAAAGCGCAATTTATGTGGAGTCCATTTACCATTTATTTCATCTTAATGCAACCTGACACTGCGATAAGGCTTGTGCACTTACTTTATTGAACCTGCCCTCACAAGAAAGACTGCAGTGTATTTACGATAGGTAAAAGAATAAAAGTCAAGAGGAATTAACACAAA
>NC_137231.1:33762606-33790106 GCF_949987685.1 Ammodytes marinus
TAGATATTTACTTCTACAGTATATATCCAGTGTTATTGGGTATTTGACAGTGAACTTTAAACTCTGTGTTCCCCTGCAGACGACTACGTGCACATCTCCAGTAACCCGTGTGACCTGCACTGCACCACGACGGACGGCCAGAGACAGCTGATGGTCGACGCTCGAGACGGGACGTCCTGTAAATACAGCAGCTACCGCGGGGTCTGCGTGGACGGTAAGTGTGAGGTGAGTCCACATCATTCTTTATTTACTTTGAACCTGGTGAACTACACTGTCATCTTTCACAAACACACCAGCACTCTGGATAGATGGATAGACAGATGGATAGATGGATGGATGGATGGATGGATGGATGGATGGATGGATGGATGGATGGATGGATGGATGGATGGATGGATGGATGGATGGATGGATGGATGGATGGATGGATGGATGGATGGATGGATGGATGGATGGATAGATAGATAGATAGATAGATAGATAGATAGATAGATAGATAGATAGATAGATAGATAGATAGATAGATAGATAGATAGATAGATAGATAGATAGATAGATAGATAGATAGATAGATAGATAGATAGATAGATAGATAGATAGATAGATAGATAGATGGATAGACGGACGGACGGACGGACGGACGGACGGACAGATATATAGATAGCAATTCAGTCACCTTAATGAAAAAAAATCGTATATCTCCATTGAAAATACTTCATTTTATAAATGTTCTCCTCTCTGGTTCCATTTCCTGCTTTGTGTTTTTAGCCGATCGGATGTGACGGCGTCTTGTTTTCCTCCAACACGTTGGATAAGTGTGGCGTGTGTCAGGGGGACGGCAGCAGCTGCAGCAGGGTCACCGGTAACTTCAGACGAGGGGCCATAACGCTGGGTGAGCACCAAGAATCTTCAACAGCAGAAATGGGACTTTTTTTGTATTAACAGAGATAATTGTAAACATTTGGGACTTTCGTTTTCTAATACAAGGTTTATTTTTTTATTAATTTTTTGTTATTTTCTCTCTATCAGTTGTATATTGTGTAAGTATTGTTTTTGCTTTGCATTTTAACTCGACATCATTGCAAATGAGGGACACCCCTCAATTGATCTCTACAGTATAAATAAAGTTTAAATAAAATGAAATTAAAATAAAAAAGACTGAATAGAAGACTCAATAATAGTTTATTAACAATGTGTCAGTGCTAGACCTTCATCAAGCAAAAACGGTATAGCAAGACACCTAAATGTTGCAAATAAAGTATTCTTGCAAGTTAGACAGTGTGCAGGAGTCTTCATTCGTCTTTGGATCTGCTTATCCTTCTCATACACGTCTGTCTTAAGAAATGGATGTTCGAAGTATACTCCTTATCTGTTTTCTGATATACACCAAACACTGATATCAAGAAAGTCATAGGATTGGGATATTTTTCTTGGGCAAATGAACAAGATAGAAATAAAAAGGGAGGCTTCCTAAGAAAAAGCATGCATTGGCACTGATCACTGTCTATTATCTGTCGTCAAGGTTACTCTTTCATCACTCAAATCCCTGAAGGATCGTGGGACATCCAGATCATTGAGAGGAAGAAATCGGCTGACGTTTTAGGTGAGTAAATCCTCTTACCATGATACACAAACACACACACACACACACGTAACTATTTATATTTGTGCCCTGATTTCACACAAAATAGGTTTTATGGCAATTAACTATTTTTAATTTTTTTTAGAATTTTTGTTTTTGTTCATATATAAATCATAATCCAAGATTCAAAAAAATGTATTCTCATTTTTACTTAATGGTTAAAAAAAAAGCTAAAAGTTAAAGCTTGTTATTTCCAGTGAGTCTATGGACGTATCAGATTTTTCTTCTGTTCATGTTTTTCTCCCCAAAGCTGTGACGGACCAGGCGGGGAACTTCTTCTTTAACGGAGCCTACAAAGTGGACAGTCCTCAGAACTTCCACGCAGCGGGCGCCGTCTTCAAGTACCGCCGGCCCATGGACGTGTACGAGACCGGGATCGAATACATAGTCGCCAAGGGCCCCATCGACCAGGCCATCAATATTCTGGTACACACTTCTCCCTTCCACCACTATCGTCTGCACTCGTCCTGCACACACACCCGTTGCTTTATTATCAGAGAGATCATTTTGGATAGGGTCTGCATGTTACATCAATGCACATGTAGTGAACACAGCTACTCACAACAATGCCACTGGTTTGAATCTGGCCAGGGACCTTTGGCGAATATCTATTAATAATACATTTAACTTATCAAGTGCCTGGTTCCCTTATTATAATGTTTTGGTTTTCAACTTTATCTGACAATATAAGAGTGACACAGTTGAAATGGGGAGAGAGACGGGGAATGATATGAAGGAGCGGCCCGGGCTGAAGTCGAACCTGGGTCCTCTGTTATAAATGCTCTTACCAATACACCACAAGAGCGCCACATTGTTTTGGTACACTTCACCCTTTCTGGAACTTTTCATCAACACTTAAAGTTGCTTCTACATAATAGAGCTCACTGTCTGATAAAGAGTGTGCATGTTCTAACAATGCACATGTAGAGAGCACAGCAACCCACAACAAGGCCACTGGTTTGATTCTGGCCAGGAACCTTTGGCGAATATCTATTATGAGTAAAATACCCAAAGATTATTTCATACCCTAATACTGTGATCTGTAACCTCTAAAGTAAAATGTGCACATGCATGGATTGATCAAACCACCTCCTAAATATTCAACTAAATATTATAGAAACTTTCCCTGCGTTCCAATACCCATACTTACTATTTAGTATGCCAGAAAAAGTTTTAGGATGTCCCAATACATGCACGTCAAGTGTAGTATGCTGAAAATACATAGTTTAAGATATTTTTTTTGGCATTTTTATGCTTTATTGATAGTGTAGAGACAGAGTTGAAATGGGGCACGGAGGGGAGTGACATGCAGAGAACGACCACGGGCTGGAATCGAACCCGGGTCCGCTGCTGGCCGAGGCCCATGGGGGGGACGCCCTACCAACTGAGCTAAGGGCGCCCCCTGAAAATACATAGTTGCCCCACTAACTCCAAGTATTCCTCTTTATTCTTGACATTAATCGACATAATAAAAATAAAAGAATCTTCCTAATCTGATTTATTTTCTCTCCTGTGGCCCTAAAACTCTTCTGTACTTTAGTATGTGGTGTAGTAAAAAGAAAGAGCATGTGATTTGGAACGCAGGGTTTGTATTTTTTTGTTTTGTCCTTGGAAGTCTTTGTTTGCAAATGAAATAATTTAAGCTTCAGGCTTCTGTTCTCAAATCTTAGACTTTATAAAGGTCGCGCTTATTAAAACTGCTGAGTCAAGAGGCAGCCGAGGAGACACACACTTAAAGCAACAAAAAAAATAACAGAGATTATTCAGAATATATTCTGGCAAAATGATTCTTGTGTGTTATGAAAGCAGTGATCTTATAGCAGCTCAGCCCCAGTGATGCATCAGAAATGCCCAAAACGAAGGCCTATGCATCATCTACTTTTTAAGAGTCTCAGCCAAATGTCTAAGATCTAAAGTGGAATGCAGACACCAAAAGAAAGTGATTGTCTACAGTAGCTCAGAAGAGAGTGACATCTCAATTCCACTTAACGACACCACTGATGAGAGTTCAGATGGCCAGAAACATGATGATGGTGACTTTGTCATTGTGAGCTTTGCAGGCAAACCACCTAGATCTGCTAGGCCTTGTTTAAGAAAATTGTCCTTCAATCTTTGTAAAACATTTACTTTATTAACTTTAAATAAGCCTTAAATTAGTGATTGTCTAATGGATTTGTCTTGCATTACAGTTTATGAGATATATATCAATGGCACAATTTACCCCATGGTATTCTCTCTTGTGACACAACTTACACCACACAGGGGGCAAGTTGTGCCACAAGACAACTTTTTTTCCGAAAGCTATATTTCTTAAACAGTTGATTTCAGATCCAAAGTTATTGTTGCCAGGGATGCACAACACCCTGAAATATATGTACATATTTGAGTTGGAGACTTTACTGTCAACTTTGAGTAAAAAGTGGCACAACTCAGGCCACTCTCCCCTAATTAGTTTTTTATTGTTTTTGTATTATTTTACTGTTCACACTCATTTAAATATGTGTGAAAGCACTTTGGGTAACGGTCTGTTTTAAAAGTGCTACATAAATAAAAATGTATGTAAAGTTGAACAGTTTAATACGTTGCTGAAGACTCACTTTTGTTGCATTGGCCTTTAACACAAGTTGAGACTTTGACACTCCTAACTTTTTTCTCATGTATCTTATATGTTGTTTTGTATTGTATCTTGTTCAGCACTTTGGTCAACTGATGTTGTTTTTAAATGTGCTATAGAAATAATTTTGACTTTGACTTTGACTTACTTACTCAGGTGTGGAACCAGAACGGTAGAACGCCCTACATCACATTCGACTACACGGTCCTCAGAGACTCGCTGCCCCCTGTCCCTGCCCCGCCCGTCTACACCGGGGCAGACACCTCGGCCGGGGAGGCGTCTGTGGAGGTGAATTTATAATATATATATATATATATATATATTTATCTAAACTTTAGTCAATCTTTTATGGAACTTTTTCTTTTCTTTATTTTTTTCTATTATTGTTTGTCTTTGTTTAACAAACTACTGTTTCCTGTTTTGAGAAATTTTTTTTTTGTTGTTGCAACTATTCTTGTTTTGATATATTATATGAAATGTTCAAAGGGTTACAAGGCATAATGAACCATCCTAAACCTTTTGGACAATTGTTTTTTTTTAATTGATCGATATATGTACTTTGCTTTGTGGTTACGGACCAAAATTAAATATTTCCTGCCGCTTACTGCCACTAGGTGGGGGGTGTCCAGGCCCCAAACAGCAGTGTGTACCACCAGGCAGCAGCCCCAGAGAGCCAGCTAGTCCCAGGAGGGGGAGAGGGGCAGAAGGGCCAAGAGACCAACGAGGTGTATGAAGAGACAGCCGCCATAGACTGTGAACAAGACGCAGCAGCTGCACCAAAATTCTCAGGTATAGGGACTGTTTTAAAGTAACTACGAGGAACTTTTAAGATTTTTTGGAATGGTCTAATTGTTCCTCCGATGATCATGAATTACACGTAACAGCAAACTAGACCATCAGTGCAAAGAATGCTATTTTTATATTGTATTTCTTAATACCTTTGTCCGGGAACAACAGCTGGCGTAGTAATAAACAATACCGCTTTTTGTCCAAAGGGGGCGCTAGAATTACCACAAACTGAAAGTCCCTCATAGCCACTTTCAAGTATGTTTGTGTTGTATGAGTATGAAATATCACCATGAAAGAACAATCTGACTTAATGATGCATTGTGTTTGTTTAATCCGTACAAATTTAAGTGAAGGAAGCCATTATGCCCGGTCAAGAAATTATCCTCAAATGGGGGGGGGGGGGGGGGGGGGGCGCTCTGGTGTAGTGGTTAGAGCCCCCATGCACTCAGATGTCCATTGGCTGATGAAAGAAATTTAGGTCAGATTTTACTCCCGATCTTCCATTCAGTGCTTTTTTTTTTTACTCAATATATGTGTGTGTGTGTGTGTGTTTGTGTGTGTGTGTGTGTGTGTGCTTGTGTGTGCTTGCGTGTGTGTGTGTGTGTGTGACCGCGAGAGAGAGATGGCCCATTGGAGTTCTGTATTATTCATGGTACAGACACACAAAGAGGATCAGCGGTTTGATGAAAAATTCAGACTTTCGTGGTGTTTTTCCTCCTTTTAAAAATGGCTGCCCCCCAAACATGGTCGGTAATGGCCTTCAGTGCTCTCAGCTTCACTCAGCTGACCGTCCAGCCCATTACACCATCGCTTTGGCGGGTGAGAGGAGATGAGATGGAGAGACGGTGGCTTTGAAAGGCTCGCAATACACTTTCTATACACAGGCTGACGTCATATATACTACGGACCAGATACTGAACACACACTGATTTAACAGTTTCATGTCCTTGATTTCCTTTTCAGTTGTCTCATCTTTTGATTTGATTTGATTTGATTTGATTTGAAATTTATTTCAAACATGTAAAAGAAAAAACTGAAAATATCATACAGAAAATAATGATGTTACACAAAATAGAAAGCACAATTAGAGACATGGATGACAAAATCCTTCATAATTGTAACATGTTCGAAAAGGAGTGGGAAGAAGTGTACACTTATTTAAACCCACCCCTTCTCCGTAACTCATTTGAATTAAGCTTACTTAGTCATAATTATTATTATTCATTATTTATATAATAATTATACTATCTTTAAAGTTAAGAAGCACAAACCTACTTATTAATCACACACATTAAGTACAACTACCGCCGTGAGGAATACAATAGTCAAACAGTGAAAGTCCAGTGTTGGTAGTCAATGCTTTAAAGAAGGTAAAGCTCCTAAGAAGATACAATATGGTACAAGGTCACTGAGACCTCACTGTACGAGGTCGCAGTGACCTTCAACCATTCACCTCAAAATGCTATTCGGTTCATCTGTGAGTCAGATTCGAGATTTGTCCAGACAGACAGACAACCCGACGGACAGACTTTACAATAGCTGTAAAAAGTCTTCCAGTCCAGGCTGGATGTGAAATTTCATCCAAATGCCAAACATGATAAAAAGATACTTTACAGACTGTATTTATGTGTTTTTTCCTCTTTATTCCATCAGAAGGGAACAGCAGTAGCCACACAAGCACTGCCCTCCCGGCCGCCGCTGCTGGGCCCCTGGACACGGGACCGGACTCCCCAAACCTCATCTGGAGCGTTCTGCTGGACGGCCGACTCAACCCAGACGAACTGCTCATCAACATCTCCACCAACCAGCTGCTGACGGAGGGGGACAGCCTGTTCTCGTCAGAGGGGGGACAGGGGGACGTGGACCTGCTAAACCTGGAGCCAGACGCGCCCTTTGGCTTCAATGACACGCTGGAGTTTACTCTGGGACGCAAACGCAACGACAGCGCCGACAATACCTACCAGAACAAGACTCTGCAGACGGGCGGGAAGAACTCCAGTCGCGCCAACAGAACCAGGTAATGAAGACAGAAAACAAGCACAAAGAAAAACAACTTTCAAATGTGTATTTTTTTTTTAAGATAAAAAAAAATTGTAGGTATTTTAACCTTTTATTGACAGTTTGAAAATGTGATAGATAGTGTGTAAAATGGGGAGACAGAGAGAGAGGGGGGATGACCTGCAATAAAGGTCCACGGGTCGGGTCCGAACCCACGACCACTGCAACGAAGGCCGGAGCCAATATGGTACGCGGTCTATACACTACGGCACGGAACGCCCCTTCATTCAGGTTTGAGTTCACAGGCTGGATTAAGTCTGGACTGATTGTTATCAGGTTGGGTTCACACCATTGGGGCCTCAACCTTCATACACCCTCAATCCCCTGGCTCTGCTGCTGCCTAAAGGGAGTGGCAGTGAGACGGACACACTTCAACAAGATTTAGAATATCCAAAAGAACATCTGCAAAGTCTTCCAATCTTTGCTCAGTATGAAATTGCATTGGGGAAAGAAGGGCCAACCGATAACCATGAGGTCGCTAGTTCGATCATTGAGAAATTCTGGAAAGAAACTGGAGTATGGGAAGTGGGATGAATAAAAATCTGATACAGACAGACAGACAGACAGACAGACAGACAGACAGACAGACAGACAGACAGTTAGCCAGATGGCAGATCAAGCAGTGAGACAGTTTAAGTCAAAATAAAATTTATTTCTATAGCACATTTAAAAACGACATCAGTTGACCAAAGTGCTGAACAAGATACAATACAAAATAACATATAAGACACATGAGAAAAAAGGTAGGGAGTGTCAAAGTCTCAACTTTTGTTAAAGGTGCCGTGTGTAATATGACATCATCAAGAAAGTTCTACAAAGTTCTAGAATGCAACGCTCCCTGGGTAACCCCACCCCTTTTGAATAATAACAGAAGCTACAGTGGCCTTCAAGGACAAGAACAATTCTAATTTCTAAACAATGCACCTGATGACATTCCAACTATGACACTTTCAAGATGGCGGCACAAGGCCTTGGTCCAAGATATGCAGAAATATGGACATATATGAGACCCTTTCTAAAGGAAAAAATTAATATTCAAAATTCAGCTATTATGCACTAAATTAAATGTACTTATGGATATTATAATTACTTTCTACAAAATCTGCTAGGAAATAAAACCCAAGATTCTACACACTGCAGGTTTAAAGGCCAATGCAAAAAAAAACTTAAATACTAAGTAAAAGTAGACTGACGTGTAGGAGTCGAGAGCAGTTAGCCCATCAGACAGCGCTGAAAGGTAGATTTACAGATAGGCGGACTTACAGTCAATAAAACAGGTAGACAGGCAGACGGAAAGGCAGTAAATCAGCGAGACAGGTACAGCACTGCAGAGGTACTGACAGCTAGGGCAGACAGGTTAACTGAAAAGCAATAGAAGAGTGAGACAGACAGGTTGTAAAGTACAAGGTCGAGGAGATATACAGACTGTAAAGTAGATTAGACATGCAGACGGACGGACAGACAGACAGACAGACAGACAGACAGACAGACAGGCAGGCAGGCAGGCAGGCAGGCAGGCAGACAGACAGACAGACAGACAGAGACAGACAGACAGACAGACAGACAGACAGACAGACAGACAGGCAGGCAGGCAGGCAGGCAGGCAGACAGGAAGGCAGGCAGTAAAGCAAGTGGAAGGGTAAATATACACACAGCAGGCTAAGGCAGGTAGACAGTTAAATATACAGGCTAGAAAGGTAGAGGTTTGTTTTGCATTCATCATATTTATAATTCATGCTGAGTTCCAAAAACAGTCCAAAAAGGCTTCACCGGCTCTGCAGCTATAAAACACAGCGCGCCACGCCCTTTCCTCTGAGAGACAGGAAACGAGCTGAGCAGAGCAGAGCCACACACACTTAGAAACAAATAATTCAAAGTATTCGCAAAAGAAAAGAGTGAAAGATATGATGCAAAGAAAAAGGGAGGGAAGAGGAGTGTGCTGTCAGACTGTATTGACCTCTGGGGAGAAAATAATGTGCAGGAATCAAGTCTGGCTTAGTTGGAGATGTGCCGGCGAGGTATAACTCAAATAAAACGTCTGGCGCAGGCACAGGGAAACGGCCGGTGTTATGACAAGAATGTGCACATGACTTTTATGTGATGTGATGAAAAAACAAAGTGTGTCTGACTGCCGGGATGCGGGGCTGTGAATCAGCTGTCACACTGAGAAGGAAGGTCTCACTGTGTGTGTTTTAGTGTGTGTGTTTTAGTGTGTGTGTTTTAGTGTGTGTGTGTGTGTGTGTGTGTGTGTGTGGTGTGTGTGTGTGTGTGTGTGTGTGTGTGTGTGTGTGTGTGTGTGTGTGAGTGTGTTCGGCTGGGTATCCTTAAATGTCCTTAAAAACAGTATTTCACTGAAAATGTATAAATCTAGGCCCGCGTTTTGATCTAATGTTTGTCCCTTATATTAAATGTGTGTGTGTGTGTGTGTGTGTGTGTGTGTGTGTGTGTGTGTGTGTGTGTGTGTCTGTGTGTGTGTGTCTGTGTGTGTGTGTGTGTGTGTGTGTGTGTGTGTGTGTGTGTTGACAGGGGGAATCAAAGGATCAACCAAAAGAACCTGAAGATGAGTCCTGCTGACATGTACCGTTGGAAACTTTCCTCCCAGGAACCCTGCAGCATGACCTGCTCTATAGGTACACACACACACACACACACACACACACACACACACACACACACACACACACACACAAAGAAGATCCAAGGGCTGTTTTATTAAGGTCCTTTTTACACCCTAAAGTGATTTTTTTGGTCTTACTGTTTCTTGTTCACGTCCAGGAATCGCAAAGTCCTTCGTCACGTGTATCCGTTACGACGGCATCGAGGTGCACGACATGTACTGTGACGCCCTGACCCGACCGGAGCCCGTCCATGACTTCTGTATTGGGAGGGACTGTCAGCCCAGGTACAACACATAATATAATAGGCAAAATAGTAAGCAAATTCTGGAGAATGCTTTTTGTCTAAAACACAAATATCTCCTCATGATCCGCTGCCTGTCAATTGATACACAACCTAAAGGCTCAGTAAACAGTCATGTTGCTATAGCTACGGTGGGCCCCTTTGTTTACATACCCGTTTACAGAGCCTAGTGTGGGTAGCTATAACACCACTTTTTAGCATGTACAGATAGCGGAGTGAGAAGATATTCACTGATTTTCAAAAAAAAATGTAATTGACAAGCGTTCTCCAGAATCACTGGCTCCACCTTTAAAGTCTAACGGTATAGAACTAATGATATTGGGACTTACTTACCCCTGGCATCCCATTTTAAACTACTGCTATCTGCTCGTCGTTTCTGCCTAACCCTTACGACCAAGAACAGATCCAAATTCTCTTTTGTACCACAAGCCATAATAGCCTTAAATCAGTCAAAATAAGCTAGATGTCCAGCTGGCCTGGTCATGTCCAAAGGTGTATAGTGCATTGTAGTGTGTAATGTATGTTCTTCATGTTATGTCTGTCGGTGTCTGATGTATGGACTATCTGTTTGTGTCATGGTTCTGATGTCATGTCATGAAGTGCGACTGTGCCGCAAACCCAACTGCCCAACGGGGAAAATAAAGTTTTCTACTACTGCTTACGTGGTCTCTCAGGTGGGAAGCCAGCAGTTGGAGTGAGTGTTCCAGGACTTGTGGAGAAGGTTTCCAGTTCCGTCAGGTGCGCTGTTGGAAGATGCTGTCCCCCGGCCTGGACAGCTCCGTCTACAGGTGAAACTCGAAAAATTAAAATATTGTGCAAAAGTTCATTTATTTCAGTAATTCAACATAAAAGGTGAAACTAAAATATTATATAGACTCATCACATGCAAAGTGAGATATCTCAAGCCTTTATTTGTTATCATTTTGATTATTATAGCTAATAGCTTATGAAAACCCCACATTCCAAATCTCAGAACATTTTAATATTACATAAAAATCTATAAAAAAAGCGATTTTAAATACAGAAATGTCGGCCCTCTATAAAGTATAATCATCCATATATACTCAGTACTTGGTTTGGGCCCCCTTTTGAATGAATTATTGCCTCAATTCCAATTAATTTTCCATGATATTCTAATAATACGAGTGTCACCTGTACAGTGACCTCTGCACCATGGCAGACCTGGAGAGGCCCATGGAGAGACGGCCCTGCAAGAGCCCCGCCTGTGGCCCACAGTGGGAGGTGGCAGAGTGGACAGAGGTAGGAGGACGGTCCCTGCGGTCTAATCCCCATACTTCCCTACTATTTAGTATGCCAAAAAAAGATTTAGGATAATTTAATAATATAACAGATAGATAATTTAACAAAATGCTGGGCGTAAAAACCTAATACGTTTTTTTTATTTTTTTTGGCATTTTTATGCTTTATTGATAGTGTAGAGACAGAGTTGAAATGGGGCAGAGAGGGGAGTGACATGCAGAGAACGACCGCGGGCTGGAATCGAACCCGGGTCCGCTGCTGGCCGAGGCCCATGGGGGGGACGCCCTACCAACTGAGCGAAGGACGCCCCCAAAACTTAATACGTTTTTGCCTATAATGTAACAACCTAGAATATTTTGGAGTGAGCAACATATTGTTTCTCGTTTTCTCTCTTCAAATAACCTTTTGGCATTTTTTATGATCGTCAGTCTATTTGGATTTTTGTTTTATTTTGAATATAAACCTCGTCCATCGTTCAGAGATCAGACATATCTCTCTCTCTCAGAAACAGCAGATGTCTGCTATGGTCACTGATGCATTCTCCAGAGACACTCACCAGACACTGAAAACAACCTTGATATGATTTGAGCCAGCAGGGTTCTTTATTTTCTAATTTTTTTTTCTTTTTTATGAAAAAATGAATGAAATGTACCGCTAACTGATCCTTCCCTCCCTCTGAAATCCCTGTCCAAATCGAAATCCAACCATTAATATAGTGCATTTCAAGGGACTCAAAGCCACAGCAAACTTTATTAGCAGCAGCAACTAGCGTATATTAATATATTATAGCACAAAGTCTGACAATTTTCTATACAAACCAGTGGGCTTCTGCATCTGCTTCATCGTAAGACATCAAACTTTAATGCAACTGTACGTGTTAATCTATTTCTTGATAATAAGTTTAAATGTGTCTCTCTGTGTGTCTCGTTTGTTCCATTATTTAATCCCCTGTGTGTGTGTGTGTGTGTGTGTGTGTGCGTGTGTGCGTGTGTGTGCGTGTGTGCCTGTCTGTCTGTCTGTCTGTCTGTCTGTCTGTCTGTCTGTCTGTCTGTCTGTCTGTCTGTCTGTCTGTCTGTCTGTCTGTCTGCCTGCCTGCCTGCCTGCCTGCGTGTGTGTCTGCCTACCTGTCTGTCTGTGTAGTGTCCTGCTAAATGTGGCCGTAAAGCCCAGGTGAGCCGTGACGTCCGCTGCTCTGATGAAACCAGACCATGTGACCCGATGAGCAAACCAGCCAACATGAAGAACTGCACGGGGCCGCCATGTGAACGCCTCTGGACTGTGTCTGAGTGGGGGCCGGTGAGTGAATTTACGCTCTGCATATACATTAGATAGATAGATAGATAGATGGATAGATAGATAGATAGATAGATAGATAGATAGATAGATAGATAGATAGATAGATAGATAGATAGATAGATACACTCAACAAAAATATAAATGCAAGACTTTTGTTTTTGCTCCCATTTTTCATGAGATGGACTTAATGATCTAAAATTCATTCCAGATACACAATTGTACCATTTCTCTCAAACATTGTTCACAAATCTGTCTAAATGTGTGATAGTGAGCACTTCTGCTTTGCTGAGATAATCCATCCCACCTCACAGGTGTGCCACATCAAGATGCTGATCTGACATCATGATTAGTGCACAGGTGTGCCTTAGACTGTCCACAATAAAAGGCCACCCTGAAATGTGCAGTTTTGTGTCACAGCAAAATGCCACAGATGCCACAAGCATTGAGGGAGCGTGCAATTGGCATGCTGACAGCAGGAATGTCAACCAGATCTGTTGCTCGTGCATTGAATGTTCATTTCTCCACCATAAGCCGTCTCCAGCAACTTCGCACAGCCATTGAAGAGGAGTGGACCAACATTCCACAGGCCACAATTGACAATCTGATAAACTCTATGCGAAGAAGATGTGTTGCACTGCATTAGGCAAATGGTGGTCACACCAGATACTGACTGGTTCTGAGTCCCCAGACCCCCAATAAAGCAAAAAAATGCACATTTCAGAGTGGCCTTTTATTGTGGACAGTCTAAGGCACACCTGTGCACTAATCATGATGTCAGATCAGCATCTTGATGTGGCACACCTGTGAGGTGGGATGGATTATCTCAGCAAAGCAGAAGTGCTCATTATCACACATTTAGACAGATTTGTGAACAATGTTTGAGAGAAATGGTACAATTGTGTATCTGGAATGAATTTTAGATCTTTAAATCCATCTCATGAAAAATGGGAGCAAAAACAAAAGTGTTGCGTTTATATTTTTGTTGAGTGTAGATAGATAGATAGATAGATAGATAGATAGATAGATAGATAGATAGATAGATAGATAGATAGATAGATAGATAGATAGATAGATAGATAGATAGATAGATAGATAGATAGATAGATAGATAGATAGATAGATAGATAGATAGATAGATGCAGTCTCATAAACTAAACTAAATAAGAGCTGCTCTCTTCCAACTTATCTCACTTCTGTGGAAAATATAAAACCCAAACCGCCACAGTGTGAATTTATGTTTTTTTTTTATTGTGTTATAGAGACAAATGTAGTTCCTGATGTTCCATTCAAAGTCAAAGTCTGGAAACTCACAGGTCTAATTTACAGCCATGGAGTCCAACCAGGCACAAACATGGACGCATAACAGAGTAGATAAATATTATTCCCCATGCAACAGCAAATGTTTATAGTGGTAATAGTAATATTTATTTAGAAAATGGCAGACTGTGAGCCGATGTACTATGTACTTTTGTATTTTTAACATCCTTTGCTTTTCCATTTTATTATGTGCATCTGTGCACCAATATCAAATCCCTACAATAAATCATTGTTTTGAATAGTACGCCTTTGTCATTAATGTGAATGAGGTGGATATTGATAATGAATAAAATGAAGGATTGTACCTGTATGAGTGTGTTTGGCTTTACTCTAAAGATTTGTTTTGCTCCAAATCATAAAAAATATTTTCACTACTTTTCCACGCATATCGTTTTTCTTTTATTCCATACTTCAGACATCTGTAACTTAAGGCAGGTGCGTCCGTGAGGGAAGAGTAAATCAAAAAGAAAGGTGGTCTAGTACGGAAATGTTGCCATTGAATAAACCTATTTTTGCAAGTAAGACAGTGTGTGGGAATTTGCCTTTGATAATGTTTTATTCCTCCACAATTTTTCAGCCTGTCTATTACGTCCTCAACACACATCCTGCGTCTACGTCTGGAGCGCGTCGCCTTACCTTACTGCTGCCTCTCGGACTTTTCTCGGCCACACATGGAACGTCTCAGCAGCTGCTGCTACTGCAGCGCTACCTCTAAAAGCCCTGTCTTTATAGAGATAATTCCCATTAAAAATGAAGTTCTTTCATGTCATTTATGATGCACATGATTTATATTGAGTCTAATATTGAGTCTGTACAGTAATCCGTGCGCCCCATTGCCTTTTTTTTTTTTTTTGCCACATTTTCACTTGTTGGAAGTTTTATTTTGAAAGGGACACACCAGGAAATGGTGAAACTACAGCGAAAGCTGCCGGTATGAAGTCAATATGACTCTCAGCAGAGTATTTCTCTATCAGTTAAAGCAGAGAGACCCAAGAGAGACGCGCGGCTCTCAGAAAAAAATAGGCGAGCCTCCTGAGGTAAAGGGGAGCGTCGCTGCAGACGTGCCTCCGACGGGCGTCTGCAGCGCCGCACAGGTTGGATGTGTGGCCGCTCTAGGTTGATTACACGTTCGGTGAAAAAAAGTCAGACGCGCAGTAGACTCGCAGTAGAGGTAGGATGTGTGTGGAGGCCGTTATACTTCTGCCTCCAGCCCTAAATTACCACTGACCCTATCTGACTTCATGTGACAAACATAGTTTTACTCGTTTAACTTTGTGACAAAACTTGGCCAAAAAAATAAAATAATCTGAATCATTCAGTATTTGACCATCGATGACACTTTATTCATTGATATAAAACAAACAAGTATTTGGATATTTTAAATGTAATGTGTCATGTATCAACTTTCTTCCTTCTTACTTAAAATGAAATGAGGCGACTTTATTAGATTAGATTAGATTAGATTAGATTCACTTTATTGTCGTTGCACAGTAAGAGGTTACAATACAACGAAATGTAGGTGGGTCTACTTTTAGCAGTAGGGACTATGCAGTATGAGATATGGATGGGTATTTTGTGAGCAGTCTGACAGCTGATGAGAAGTAGCAGTTTTTAGTTCTGTTAGTTTTGCCTGGGATTTTGGGATTTTGCTTTATCTGACTTCAAGTGACAAACAGCATTTGACTCTTAGCTTCGTGACAAAACTTGGCCGAAAGAAAATAATAATTCTGAATCACCCAGTGTGTGAGGTTGACCATCGTCCCTGGTTGTGTTGCAGTGCTCGGGGTCGTGCGGCCAGGGGAAGATGCTGCGTCACGTGTACTGTAAGGCTCCGGAGGGTCGAGTTGTTCCAGAAAACCAATGTTCAGTGGAGGACAAACCGCTGGCCATCCATCCCTGTGGGGAGAGAGACTGCGCTCCACACTGGCTCAGCCAAGACTGGGAGAGGGTGAGGCCCCCTTCACACTGTACACATCAAGATATCAAATCAAATTAAATACATTTGTATTTGTATCGTGCTTTTCATACTGAAGGGTAGCTCAAAGTGCTTTACAGAGATGTGTGTGTGTGTGTGTGTGCGTGCGCAGTGTAACACGACGTGCGGCCGCGGTGTGAAGCGGAGGATCATCCTGTGCGCCGGTATCTCAGGAGGGAAGTTCCAGGAGTTTGAGGAGGACTCGTGTGGAGGCAGCGAGAAGCCAGAGGAGGAAAACACCTGCTTTGAGAGGCCCTGCTTCAAGTGGTACACCACACCCTGGTCTGAGGTGAGGTTTGATTGATTGATTTTTATTTATTTTTTTACCATTTGATATAGAAAAATATGTACAGCACTCTGTTTCATAAAACACATAGTCAGGGATAACACAAAAAATCCTGATTTATTTCCATTGGTCCGCACAGTACACATGAAGAGAAAATGAGACTTAATATACTGTTTTAAAGCAAAGAGGGCTTTACATTCCATACAGTATGACACACTGCTCTTACACCCCTAGTATTTATTAAAACAACAGAGGCTTCATTTCTTGGGACACACATCACCATACAACATTTTTTTTTGCAAATATTTGTTTGAATGTTGTGAGATTCAGTGTGAAAATGAATGAGAAGGACTTGAAATGTCTGAATTGTATTCACTATCTGAATTTTTATTACAAAACAGCATGTGACGTCATTACACACTGGTTTATAATCACTTTCTCTGGCTTTATTGACATAAATGTTTCAGAGAACTTCACATAATAACATTGAAATGGATGGAAACCTAGGCAGAGTTCGATATAGCATCACAAACTCGTAAACATAAATCAGAGAGTCGTCTGCATAGTGTATAATCCCAACATTTAAAGTGAGTGCACTGGTGATGGTGATTTTTGCTTCAAGTGGTACACCACCCCCTGGTCTGAGGTAACATCCACACAGTACACATACTTCTCCACTACCCCTACAGGTTAATACTGTTAGAACGGCAATTTCAGTTTTTTTTTGCAATTTACATGGTTTAACATTTGTTCGCAAATGTTCTAGCTTGGATGTTTTATGATTCGCACAGGTTTTTATTCACTTTAAAACGATCACTGGCTTTATTCACATGATGATCTTTTTAGGAAAGTTCCGATAATTTATGAAAGTTGATGGAAACATAGGCAGAGTTCTATATAGTATCACAAACTCACAGAGATAAATGAGATAGTCATCTGCATAGCGTCTAATCCCAAAATGTAGAGTTACTGCACTGGTGATGGTGATTTTTTCAGCTTTTTCTGTGTTGTGCGTCCTCAGTGCACTAAGACGTGTGGTGTGGGAGTGAGGATGAGGGATGTGAAGTGTTACCAGGGCAGAGAGCTGGTCCGAGGCTGCGACCCGCTCACCAAACCGGTGTCCAAACAGACCTGCACCCTGCAGCCCTGCCCCACCGAGCCGCCAGGTAACACCTCAGGGGGATCTGGGGAATTAAACAAAATCTACAAATTCATCTAAGGCCGCTTTCACACTTGCAGCGTTTAGTTGGTTTAAAAGAACCCTGGTGCGTTAATGTCCTTGTTTGTGTAAAAAATAAATATATATATCTCAATTTCCACTGTAATTCGCAATCATTTGTTTAATTAAAGTTGGATTTAGCAATTCTAGAGCACTTGTTGTCAAATTAACTTTTTTTCAAAATCAGTAGCTATCTCGTACGCTGAAAAAATACCTGGCGTTAATACACAGCAGAGGCTCTGTAAACAGGTATACAAAGGGGACCACCATTTCTAGCAACATGCCATTTAAAGGGTCAGTATTCTTCAAAGCCAGCGACCAAAACCCTTGGCCAGATAAAAAATAGATTGAAATCGTTTCGACATTTCTAACATCCATGTTTATAATAAAGCTTCCTTAGTTAATAATTATTATGTCTAAGGAAGCTTAATTATAATGAGTTACGGAGAAGGGGTTTAAATAAGTGTAAACTTCTTCCCACTCCTTTTCCAACATGTTGTTACAATTATCAAGGATTTTTTATTCATGTCTCTAATTGTGCTTTCTATTTTGTGTAACATCATTATTTTTTGTATGATATTTTCAGTTTTTTTCTTTTACATGTTCAAAATAAATTTCAATCAAATCAAATCGAATGTTTTTTCTGTGTGTCTCAGATGAGAGCTGCCAGGATCGTCCCTCCACCAACTGCCTGCTGGCTCTGAAGGTCAACCTGTGTAGCCACTGGTACTACAGCAAAGCCTGCTGCCACTCCTGCCGCGCCATACGACCCATATCCTAGTCCTTGACAACTACACCTCTCTCTCTCTCTCTCTCTCTCTCTCTCTCTCTCTCTCTCTCTCTCTCTCCTTCCCCGAATCTTAAAGGTGCAGTGTGTAATAATATGTACTTTGACGTCATCTAGAGGTGAGATTGTAGATGTAAACACTCCCTTCCTAACCCCTCCCTTTAGGGGAATTTACAGAAGCTACGGTAGCTTTCAAGGACAAGAAGCTATAGTTACTAAAGATGGCATCATCCACCACTGCCTCAAGTCTTTCCACAATATCAAGTGATGAGGTGAAGATGTATTTAGTTATTTATTCTATAATACTTCTTATTATCCAGGTCTGTTCTGAAAAAATTCCCTTTACACACTGTGCCTTTAACTAGAGCATGAGGAAAAGGCACGCGGTACTACAGTTACTGTGAAGATGAAGAGCAGAGATTCCTCCAAGAACTTCAATTTACATGTCAGCAGGACGGTTTAAAATATCGTTAATTAAATGTGGTCATGTTGGTATCAGACAAAAAACAGTGTGTTGGGGAAATAATTAACTTTTAGAAATTAATTGGTAAGTTATGGAAGCCGGTTTCCGCCACTGGGAAGAAAAAATTTAAGTCATTATATTGAGATACTGTATCAATATTTCATGTTTTTTTTATCAATATTTTAATACTATCTCCATATTTCAATTACTGTCACCAAATGTCAACTTACTTTCTCAAAACTTTTAACTCAATATTTCACTTGAACCATGTTGTGCATCAAAGGGTTGAGGCAAGAAAATGTGTAATTTCCATTTTTTTATGTCCAAAAAAACCTTCTCCAGTATTATCTGAAGACCTTTTGAACCTTCTGTCGCTCCTTCATACCAAGCTCACATCATAAACAGAAAGAAAAGACACATTAACCCTGCGTTCCGAATCCCATACTTTTTACTATATAGTATGTAGAAAAAAGATTTAGGATGTCCCGATTCTTGTGGCCAGATTTAGGATGGTTAGAAGTACCCGGATGTCCTACTTCATCCAGCCAAGATTGTTAGTGTTGAAAACTGCATCCTATTTGGGCGATTCTGACCTACAATCCGGTGCGCACGTGAAGTGTTGTCACATCGACGAAGCCTCCATATGAAAACAAACAGGGATGCGACAGATATAAAACCAAGAGGCGCAATGTTATGATGAAATAAAAGAGTAAAAGTATGTCCCAATAGTATGCCTACTGCATCCTAACTAGATTCTTTTTATCGTCGGATGTAGTGTGTAGAATAGAAAAAATAAAGAGTATGCGATTCGGAACGCAGGGTATGTATCTCTTTTTTTATCAGCCATTATCGATTATTCAGTGGAATTTTTCAGTACTGGTAGAAAATCTTAAAAGTTGGAGCCAACACTTTTTTTTACAGACCTCCATTCATCGCTTCAATGAAGATTTCATTAAATTATTTCTCAACAGATTATACTGCATGACTAGGATATTTAATACAGATACTGTTTATGAAATATTATTTAATTGTGTTTTCAGTTCGGTGGGTCTGACGTGGAAGTAAACATGTTTATTTTTCCGTTTTGGCGGCGCTTGCCGTTTTTTTTTTTTTCGCCTGCAGGATATGGAAGCATATTTATTAGTCATAGCACATTTCCATGTATCGTGACGCTGGTTTTTCATCGGGGTCTGATGCCAGCTCTGCTCTGTGTGTGTGTGTTAGTGTGTGAGAGTGTGTGACGGAGGAGGAGAGAGTTCATACAAACACAGAAAAAAAAATTAAGATCCCTGACACTTGAAGTATGTATTCAGACGTGTACATGTATGTTTAATTTTCAACTATTGCGTACTGTGTTTTTTATATAACTGATACCTCTTTGTACAAAACTTATTGTGTACTGTTGATAATAAACTGAAAAGCTAATGGTACTGACTTGTATTTCAATTAAATAACGGTTCAAATGAACAAAACTGCTTCTGTGTTGTTTTTATATGAACAGATATATTTATACGGGAAATGTAAAAAAGGAGAAAGGTCAGGGAGAAAAAAATGTAATAATGAAAATCACAAAAAAAATAAAAAATTATAGAAAAAAAATTTAAAAATCTTAAGAGGAAAAAATCTACCTCACTGTTTATAATTGATTAAAAAAAGAAAAATGTAATAAATAGCACAACATAATGTGGTAAATAAACAAGTCCGCACAAGCACACATGAGCATTTAGTGATGATGTAAAGTTTATCTTCTGAGTGTCAGCCCAGGCAGGCTAATGCTACCTATTGACCACCAGTATTTGAGCTAAGCTAACCTGGATGAGGGACCTTTGCCCATTTTTTCTTCAAAAGTGCATACACAGTTACAGGAACGGTTTCTGTTGCCTTTTCTCTAACCAGAGAGTTAGGCAAAAAGCTAAAAAATTAAATAAAATATCTATTCCTGTTACATAATCTTAGTGTCCAGGTTGTTTAAAATCAGTCCAGTGATTCAGGAGTGTGAAAAATCTCATTCTCTACGCTTTCAGTCGAGGTGTTGACTGAAATATATGATGCGTAAAATGTGGTGGTACATCAACGCTTTTGCATGCAGGAAAAACACTGAGATGTCTTGAAAAGGTGTTATACCAAATACACTTATCATAATCTGTGTGTCCTTCTCCAGTGACCTGAGGCTACTTCTCATCCAAACAAGTTCACCTGTCTGATTGAATTAACTTCACAACCCACTCCACAGTTAACTCCCTCTGCTCTGCTACTGAGAAGGCATCACACACACACACACACACACACACGTTTGTTTTCATCACTTGCGAGGACATCACATAGACTTACATTAATTTCCTGGAGACTAACCATAACCACTATTTCCCTAACCTAAACCTAAGTCTACCTTCACCTAAAGGCAAGTCTTCAACCTAAAATATCATAATTGCATTAAGGGGACTTCCATTTTGTCCCCAAAAGGTAGGTACGTCCCCACAATATCACTGTGTAAACAGAAAAATGTCCCCACAACATGCGTAATACCAACACACACACACACACATACACACTATACCAAACACTTTTGCATCATTTTATTTAACTGTGTAAATGAAGGGTTGGGGTCACTTTCACACACAGTAGATGACAGTTTGACAGCTGACGCCCCCTGCTGGTGAGTGTAACAGCATCAAACCTCATCGACTAATAGAAACACTTCAACTACTGAAGCAGATTGAAACAGGAAACAAATGCAAACGTTTACAAAAACAGACTAAAATAAAAGACGGTGGGCCAGTTTCACAGAGATGGATTAAGCCTAGTCCTGGACTGAATAGAATTTAGAATGGAGATTGTCCATTGACAGTACAATTTAGTCCAGATATATAGACTTAATCCATGTCTGCGAAACTGGCCTGATATCTGATAATAAAAGTGATTCTCCAGTCATTTTTCCTCTGAAACTTTTGCTAATTAAAATGTAACTTCTACAGCTTTATCCCCCACAATACCATCAATGTATTCATGTCCAAGGCTTAGCAACTATTTTTTGTCTTATCACAACTGTGCAGTGACCCTGACAAACATCTGTGCATCTAAACAAAGGTGTTTTAGGGCTTTGTAGGTTCTGCACTTCCATCCAATGGTCAGGGTAAGATCACAATGTGTTGCTGACACCTGAGGCTTAAAGACCTACTTCACCCATGGGAATATGAAGGTGTATTGAACTCTGAGATCCTATGTAGTATAAATGTGCAAACTTTTTAGAAATCGGTTCATCCTAGCCTGAGAAAAGGCAGAAAGAGTGTTTTATGGCATCACTGTCTAACCCTACATTTTACTAATGTGACATCACTTCAGTAAAAATGTAGGGTTAGGAATAAAAGGACAGCTTGGCCAAGGGAAGACTGAGGGAAGAAAAACCTCATTCATTATATTATAATAGCGATTTTATAATGATAGAATGCCGGTTCCGAATGGATGAAGTATTCCTTTAACATGCTTTTATGAAAAATAAACTAAGTGAAGTGAGGAATCAAACATGACAAACATTTTCTGAATGGATCTGTACGAGAATACACAGTTATGTCCTTTTTATTGTTTTTTTTTCATAGCATTGGTCTATTTCATCATACATGTCATCGCCATCTTACAGTGTTAATATTTTTCCATTGAATTTTTGATGAAGGAAATATTTACATGCAGCTCCTGGAGAAGGGCTGTTTTCTATACTGATGTGAAGTGAAGTTTGAAAAATACCAAATATTCACATTCTTCTACTGTTTTATCATTAAAGCTGGGGTGGAGGATTTGTGGAGAAAATGGCAGTTGGGATAGAGATTTGAATCCAAATACCTCAACCGTTCCACTTGTTCTCTTTGGTCCCTCCCTGACACGCTCTACACCAACAAAGTCGTGCAAAAGTGAATGGACAGTCCCAACAGCCAATAAGAACAGATAATCGGAGCCTCGCTCTGATTGGTGAAAGTGTACAGCTCATGTTAATTTTGACCAATCAGAAATCACATACCCCAGCTTAAATTAAGAAATGCTAAAATCTGTAATTGTTTTTTGTTGTTGAAATGTCAGTTTATGCTTAAAATGCTAAATACCTCTTCAAATATTACCTAAACTTCGGCCTACAGTAAAACATCTTCAACAGTGGGACGTCTCATGATTGTTAAGAAATGTCTTCCACAAAATAACCGTCATAGAATCGTTGAATGCTTCAGAAAAGCCCTTTTAAAATTCAGTTTAGTTTTTTTTCAGCAAACATAGATTCAGACACTGCAACATATTGACTGTATTACCGGCTTTAAACAAATACAAGCAAAGAAACAAAACTGTGTGTGCGGACAAATCTACCAGAGTGAACACAAACAGACTCCATGTATGAAAAGACGTATTATTCTTATTCTATCTTTTAAAAAAAAGAGATAATGTTGTGGCCAGTTCTGGATGATAAAAGTATTTCAAATGGATTTGATACAAAATGGAGAAAAAAAAAGTATGTTCACTTATTTTTGAGCTTAAGAACAAAATGGAAGACAGGGCCACAGACTAAACAGATAGAAAAAAAACTATAAAACATTTATTTAAAGATTAATAGTTGACTCTTATGAGGTGTCAAAGGAGTGAAAGAAATAAAACTGTTTTAGCTACACTTACAAAAACTAATCTGTCCTTGTGAACATCCATTTGTATATTTTTTCCACTGTATAAATGACTCACAGTATAGTGGTATTATAGGTACACTGTAAAAGTTTACATATACTGAACAGTACTGGAGTGTTGGGGATCTGGTTGTGCACAAACAAGGAATTTTCTAAAAACTAAAAAAGATCTTTGTCTGTTAAGTCAGTGACTGAAGTCTAATGCTCAGGAAACAGTCTCATCTTTAGCTTGATTTATTCTCACAAAACACTGTTTTATTTAAAGCCCAAAGGATCTTTTCTTCTAGCAAACAAATCACATTAAAAAAACCAAAACCAGCAGTGTAGTTGGCTAAGTCTAATTGAAAAGGTTAATCTTTAAAATTACTTCACTAATATAAAGATTTCTCATTAATTAAAATCAGCAGATCCTTTTTTTTCATCAAACATAATATTTGTACTGGGCTTTATCAAGATTTGTTTACCTCCATGTTTTGCATATTGTGTGGTTCACAAAAAAAAATCTGTGTTCAATGTACTAATAAGAGCTCAACATTGTTAATGCTCTTCTTTATGTTTTCATATTTGTTTATTGGTTTGCTAACTTAACCAAGCTAACTAGCAAACAAACACATTTTAAAAACTATTGGTGACGAAAAGGATTTTTGTTCAAGACACAACTGACAAAAGTCTGTTCAAGTCCATGAGAAACAAATGTTCATGTTCAGAAACGCTGTAGACCTCCAATATGGCTGCCAGGAGACATGTTACATCATTCCCTTTAGCGTTGTAGTTTATCAGGATGGCACAGTTTTAAAACATTAGCCACAGAGCAACACTTAAGGGCGCTTTCACACGTAATAGTCCGCTTGTAGTTCGATTCCTTGGTTCCCATCAGATGTGAGAATGATCCAATGTTTTGTTTTTTATCAGGTTCTTTGACACCTATCGTTTCCTCTGGTCTGAATCAGTTGGTGAAGAACCAAAATGCAGCAGGCAGAGCAATAACGTAGTTCCTGGACTGATGTACAATTGTTCAGAATTTCCATGCGGGAAAACAGAAATCAACTACAGGTAGTAGATTGTCTTCCTCATCCCATAACGCATAGTGTAGCAGCTGGCTACGGGAGCTCGTTAAATCCAAAATACTCAGTGCTTCCTGCAGTTGGGTTAGATTCAGTCCGCTCCCATTCTCACCACAAACGGACCACACCAGAGTTGGTTTGGAAGCGTACCGAGACCTCCTCTTCAACTAGGTCTCTTGGTACGCTTGTTTGGTCCACTTCTGGTGCCGAGTACGATTGCTGTGTTCTCACCTGAACAAACAAACCGCAGCAAAGGTGGAAACCAACCAGAGTTTGATTCCAAAGAGTTTGTTTTCCGTAACCAAACACGGCAAGTGTTAAACTTCCTTAAATAACATGTTAATTTAATCGTTTGCGTTCAGTACAGTACAGAGGCAAAACTGATCCAGCTTTTCCTCCAGGCCAGCAGGGCGGCGCTGTTTATTTTGCCCTTAAACGTCGGTGCTCACACTATGTGTCACCACCTCCCTCATGGTGACGGAGCGGATCAGGTTGAGCTTCTGGTAGAAACTGGCGAGGTCCACGGGCAGCTCCATGTCCTGCTGTACAGTCCTGTATGCCCCGCCCCCGCGCCCGCCGTTGCACAGCCTCTCGGGGTGCTGCAGGTAGAACGGCAGCGAGCAGCGAGCGCAGGACGGGCAGAAGGCGTGAGACCGCTGGCACCTGCGCTGCTGCGGCGGCGTGGGAGAGTAGCTAGCTTGCCCGTAGCTAGCTGGCCCGTTAGCTTCGGTGAGGAAGGCGGGCTGGTACGAGTCCGAGTCGTTGCCGAAGTGCTCGGGCGTGGGAGGGGACGGGGGAGCGGACAGAGCCAGTGGGCCGGGCGGACACATGGTGAACTCCGGTTCCTCCTCCGACCCCTTCTCAGACTCCTCCCTCTTACAGCAGTAATACTGGAGAGAACACACGAGGAGGAGAGGGTTAGGGACATGGGAGAGAAACAGTTATGCACTTTAAAATAGCTACGAGGAACTTATTTCTGAATATTTCTGAAACAGTCTCATGTCATAACACTGTAGAGAACGAAAGACAATGAGATATATGGTGGAATATTATTAGGGCTGTTATGCACTTCAAGAGCAGAGTCAAAATATTAAGAATTAACTCAAAACACACTTTTAGATTACACTTGTAATATGTATTTTTATCGTATGGAACTATTTATGTCATTTTTTGTTGATAGTCATTTCAGACAGCTGACGAAGGGTACGGAAGAGTATAAGAGACACGGAGGATCCTTTTTTTCAATCATGTATAAAGTCTAACTATCGAGAATAAACTCACGATTCAAGAGTGCTGTAGTCTCGCACAGCATAGACCAAACTACTAGCAGTAGCACTACACACTGAGGTACAGCCATGAATAAGAAGCTGACGAGTATTTCGACAAAACCGGTGGGTTTTATTCCAAATAACTACAAACGGTAAACCAGACTAAGACTGCGATAAAGTTGGAAGGATATTGACAGATTGGAACTTCCGGGATCAAAGCAAAACGGTTAATAAAACACAAACGATGTATCTTTGCTGTCGTCGTAAACATTCATACCTGCAACCTACATAAACACAGTACAGCGACGATGGTCAGTAAGATGACTGCAGCCAGAATTCCTCCTGCGATGACCACTGTCCCGGCTGACATTCGAAAGGCTCTCCATCAACAGCCTGTAGAGGGAGAGAGAGGGAGGGAGAGAGAGAGGGAGGGAGACAGAGAGGGGTGGGAGAGGGGGGAGAGAGGGGAGAGAGAGAGAGAGGGAGAGAGACACAGAGAAGGGGAGAGAGAGGGGTGGGAGAGAGGGGAGAGAGAGAGGGGGTGGGAAGGTGGGAGGGGGAGGGAGAGAAAGAGAGTGAGAGAGAGAGGGAGAGAGAGAGGGAGAGGGGAGAGAGAGAGCGTGAGGGAGAGGGGGAAAGAGAGGGAGAGAGAGAGAGAGAGAGGGAAAAAGAGAGAGAGGGGGAGAGAGAGAGTGAGGTGGGAGTAAAGATGTAAGAAGGTCAAGAAGAGGTGAGGTGGGAGATGAGAAACCAGAAATACTGCTTGTCGGTTATTTGCCTCCACGAGACATACAATAGCTGAACGGTGAAAGTCCAGTGTTGGTAGTCGATGCTTTGAAGAAGGTAAAGCTCCTTAGAAGATACAATATGGTACAAGGTCACTGAGACCTCACACTATGGAAGGTCACAGTGACCTTTGACCTTTGACCTCCAAAATCTACTCAGTTCATCGACTTATGTTACATTAAGCATAAGAGAAATAGATTAATGGAAAATGGAAAAATTCAAACACAATATTTACAAATGTAAATGATAAGTTATGAGTGGTGTTAACATTATAAATATACCGTTAGCCTCATAGCATAATTGCCTAAATGATATTTACTCTACTCCACTTTAACTCTACATCTACTATATTCTACATCTACTATACTCTACATCTACTTTACCCTGCTCTATAACCCTTAAAATATGACTTAGGCAATTATGCTATTAGGCTAACGAAAAGTAGATGTAGACTAGAGTAGATGTAGAGTAAAAGTAGATGTAGAGTAAAAGTAGAGTAGAGTAAAAATTATTTAGGCAATTATGCTATGAGGCTAACGATATGTAAATAATTTAGGGAGATGGTGACACAAGGACGCTTCAAGAAGTCTGTTAATAATCTCCCTGATACTACGTTAGTCAGAGAAAGGTATTATGCATTTAATGAATCACTCTCACTCATGTTTTATGTAATAAATCTGGTCCCAAAATCAGAATTAGGTTTGCATTAACAAATGGAGATGAAAATTAAAACGCTAGAAAGAATGGTTCCCCCTGTAGGGTTTAGGTTAGATTAATATCATGAATTTAAATTATGAATTGCTAATATCCATTTTTCCCTCATGTTTCATACAGAAAATCAGAAGCCAAATTTATGAAATGTGCACTGATGAATAGTAAGAGAGTCCAATGAATGAAGTGAAGCCAACATCACTGTCATCACCATCACCATCTCATCTGTATGTGTGTGTGTGTGTGTGTGTGTGTGTGTGTGTGTGTGTGTGTGTGTGTGTGTGTGTCTGTGTGTCATGTTGTATGACTGTCACGCTGCACAGTTTACAAAACCAAATCAACAAATGCTACTATGCAAAATACAGCCAAAGGGTGGACGACTGTGCAGATA
>NC_137231.1:33797606-33802606 GCF_949987685.1 Ammodytes marinus
CAGAATAACTAGATGTAAGACTGGAGATTGTAATATGTATATACTGTACAACACAACATCTTACAGTTTTTGCCGATTGCTTACACACATGTTGCAGACTTTGGCCCACTGTGTCAAAACTTAACACACAGGCCGAATAGGACAAAGCACATGGAGATAATCTTCTAATTTATACGGCAAAATGAAACTCTTGAAACAAAACCTAACAATCCCATCTCAAAACTGTTTTTAGCATCAAAACAATACACACATGCCCTTTTGAATGACTCTTTCCTAGCAGCAACAACACACAGATGTGCTTTATGCAAAACACAGCTGTATTCAGTACTTTGGATGGTTTTTGACTTTAAAAGTCTCATACTGATTTTTTTTGTGAAAGAAATCAGTGAATATCTCCTCATGATCCGCTAACTCTCCTTACTGTGTGTATCTGCTGAAGAAACGCTGGGTTTAATACACAGCCCAGGCTCTGTAAACTGGCATGTTGCTATAGCTACAATGGGCCCCTACTTTCTTTACATACCAGTTTTTGTAGCAAATCATGAGGAGATATTCACTGATTTTGACAAAAAGTGATTTTGACAGCAAGCGTTCTCACAATGTGAAGTGTTAATTCTTTTTGGTGAAGGAATATTGATTGCTTTGATTATTTATTCAACAAAAACATTTAGGACATGACCTCAGTTTTCATAATGTAGCTTTTATCATGACTTATTTTATAGTCATCTATATTCAGCTTATCTATAATATAAACAGACAAAACAGACAATTGTGGCCCTAATACTCTTTAGGATGCATTTCATACAAATGGATGGTGAATAAATAAACTGTGCACTGATTCATAGTGGCATAAAGCAGACAATCCAAACCTGAATATATTGATGTTCTTTCCATCAAACCCACGGATAGGTGGATAGATGGATGGATGGATGGATGGATGGATGGATGGATGGATGGATGGATGGATGGATGGATGGATAGTTAGATAGACAGACAGACAGACAGACAGACAGACAGACAGACAGACAGACAGACAGACAGACAGACAGACAGACAGACAGACAGACAGACAGATAGATAGATAGATAGATAGATAGATAGATAGATAGATAGATAGATAGATAGATAGATAGATAGATAGATAGATAGATAGATAGATAGATAGATAGATAGATAGATAGATAGATAGATAGATAGATAGATAGAATGCGCTCAAACCACTACACCACAAGCGCCATCCCCCCCCCCCCCCCCCCCCACTCACACACACACAAACACACACACACACACACATACATGTCTTTGTAGCAGTGATCTACCCTGACAGATGTGCAGCTCATTAAAACAGTTTAGTTTATCAGAGATGATGATGACTCTCCTCTGTGACATTCAGACTGAGCGAAGTCACTCCTGACAAATCGGCCTCAAGCTGTGAATCACAACAACACAGTCTGGCTCAAGAAACCATTTGGATTCCAGTGAAACATTTAAAAAAAAAATATATATATCATCAATATTATCAATCCAGAAAATAGTCGTTGAGGCATGAATGTTCTTCTTCGCTAATGCTCAATCACCCTTCGTCACAAACTTTGACTTTTGACGGGCGACTCTTATTTGCAATGATGTCGAGTCAAACAAATTCATGGCAAAAAGAACAATACACACACAATATACACAATGCAAATACATCAAATACACAACAACTGAAAAAAACAATTGAAACAGTGATGTAGAATGGCTGCAATAAAAATGTAATGGGTGAAAGTACAATGTAGCCTAAATAAAACCGCTACAGGTAGAGCTGGCAGATTTAAGATTACATTACATTACATTTAGCAGACCCTTTTTTTTTTTCAATATATTTTTTTGGTATTTTTATGCTTTATTGATAGTGTAGAGACAGAGTTGAAATGGGGCAGAGAGGGGAGTGACATGCAGAGAACGACCGCGGGCTGGAATCGAACCCGGGTCCGCTGCTGGCCGAGGCCCATGGGGGGGGGGGACGCCTTACCAACTGAGCTAAGGGCGCCCCCGATTTAGCAGACGCTTTTATCCAAAGCGTGGGTACGAGAGATGCTGGTAGTCAGATGTTGTTTTCTTTGTGCCAAATATCTCTACCTTTATATTCAGAACTGTTAGTTTATACTCTATCATCACATGAGGTCTCTGAAACAGTTTTGAGTTGATATTTTGAGGCTGTTACAGTCCAGACCGTGACCGTGTTGCTTGTGTGAACGTCAGAGCATTTACTTCCTTGGTCCCGTCGCTTACAGGTGTCTACTGTTTCCTCCAGTATTTAGTCTAGAGATTCCCGTGTGAGAACCAGAGCAGACTGGGATAACAGCAGCTTTATTATGCTTTCATCAGGCTGTCTGTGAACGGGCCGACTCAGACCCTCTGTGAGTAATGGAACCTGGATCCCTGTGAAGTTGACCAGTTTAAAACGTTGCTGAAGACTTACCCTGCGTTCCAATCCCCATACTTCCCTACTATTTAGTATGCCAAAAAAAGGATTTAGGATGTCCCAAATACATGCACATCAATTGTAGTATGCTGAACATACATAAATGCCCCACTAACTTCAATAGCATTTTGCAGTATTTGTCTTTATTCTTGACATTTCTCGACTTAATAAAAAAAAAAGTTCCCAATCTGATTTTTTCTCTCTCCTGTGACCCTAAAACTCTTCTGTACTTTAGTATGTAGTGTAGTAAAAAGAAAGAGTATGTGATTTGGAACACAGGGTTACTTTTTTTTGCATTGGCCTTTAACACAAGTTGAGACTGTTTTGACACTCCTAACTTTTTTCTCATGTATCTTATATGTTGTTTTGTATTGTATCTTGTTCAGCACTTTGGTTCAACTGATGGTGTTTTTAAATGTGCTATAGAAATACATTTGACTTTGACTTCATGAGGCTTAAAGAATAGACACTACAAGTGAATAGGGTAACATTTAAATCTAATAGATATCATCAGCAAACGTTGCCAGTTGTTTGCTGACATTAAAACTACTATTTTTTGTATTACTATTTTTTTTAGAAATATTTGAATAAGTATAAAAATGCGGCATTATCTGAATAATTATGTGTACATTTGTAACAAAAATCTAGACGTTGGATAAAGCTAGAGGTAAACATTTTATTTTTTACAAAAAATAGCATGTACAGGTCCAATCATATGAACAAATCCCTCTGTAATAACCTTCTGAATAGTGTTAAGAATGATTATGGAAAGTGTAGTTACTGCGTTAGAAGTTCAGATTTCTGATTCAGAGTATTGAAAAAAACTTGTGTTGAGATAATGTCCGTTAAAGATGCTTGTACAGGCGAAATATAGACGCAAACAGACAAGGTTTAGTCAAATAAACACCTTAATGTACATTGTGGACCTTTCATTTACCCTAGTATGAAAGAAGACATGTTATGGAAGCAAAATAGACAAAAAAAATCTCACAAAACTGACCATGCAGTGCTTGAAACAACACAGTTTTTTTGCCTGCAAGTGTCTGGCCTCAAAAGGCCGCAGGTGAGGGAAATGAGATGTTAGCTTGATCCGCTAAATTACACCCTCCTCGGGCCTTTTCCCACCAAACCCCAATGTTTATAAAATATATAGAATTATCCTCGTGTTACCGCCGTGCGATGTAAGAGTGTGTCTGCCTGCGTCATAGCAACAGTCTGGCTCCATTCTAACAGGGAATGGACCTTCAGACAAAACACAACTCAAAAGCTTCTGGGTCTGCTCTCACTTTGTTTGATTAGATCTCCTAGTGGGTTGAAGGTAGGTGTAATAGCATTTAGATTCTCCCCCCGCAGGCTGTGAGCTCTGTGGGCGTTTAGCTGACAGGCTTCCGGCTCTCTTTTAGAGTCTGTCGCGGCAATGGAATAACAGTTGACACAATGTTCAGGTAAAATAATGAAGATCTTTACAGTAATGCGTGCAAACATGAGCCATCAAACATTCATCAAGGGACTGTAGTGATGACTTTAGACAGGCAGTCATTCTTCAGTTATTGTAGTAAACTGTACAGATTCAAGATTCAAGATTCAAGATGGTTTTATTGTGATATGCAAAACAATTACAGAGCGGTCTGTTTATGTGAGGGAGGGGGGAGGAGAGAGGGGGTTGGGTGTTGTGTATGTATTGTATGTGTTTACTTATTCTGTTTTTTTTGTCCATATGTATACAACTATAAAACCACTCAAATAAAAGTTAAAAAAAAATAAAAATGACAGAAGTCAGTCGCTGCTAATGAAATTCTTTAGTCTTGGGATCCTCCAACTCCAACACAGTGCACTATAAAGAAAAGTAAAAGTATAAGAGGAAAACAAGTATGCTATTAACACATGAACATTTGCATACGTCACAACAGTTTATCAGGGTTAAAGGTGCAGTGTGTAATATGACATCATCAAGAAAGTTCTACAAAGTTCTAGAATGCAACACTCCCTGGGTAACCCCACCCCTTTAGAATAATAACAGAAGCTACAGTGGCCTTCAAGGACAAGAACAATTCTAATTTCTAAACAATGCACCTGATGACATTCCAACTATGACACTTTCAAGATGGTGGCACTAGGCCTTGGTCCAAAATATGCAGAAATATGGACATATATGAAACCCTTTCTCAGGGAAAAAATAATTATTAAAAAAAAAATGTCAGCTATTATGCACTAAATTAAATGTACATATGGATATTATAATTACTTTCTACAAAATCTGCTAGGAAATAAAACCCAAAATTCTTCACACTGCAGGTTTAACATAGCCATAACAAACATATTTTGACGTGATCTTAGTCTCTAGTATGTACTATCTTAGTTACAAACAACCTGACTTCATCTTACACCAAATTAAGGTCAGAACACCATGACAGTTAGATCACTTGTATGAAGTTTCATAATGACATGGCAATATGATATTTGTATGTAAACAAATACATTTATTTCCAACGCAAGTCTTTTGCTAATTTTTTTCATTCAAAAAGGCAAGACA
>NC_137231.1:33820106-33872606 GCF_949987685.1 Ammodytes marinus
GCAGAGCGCTTCAGGCAGGTTCCCCCTCAGAGCGCAGTCCACTGCTCTCTGCCTGGCTGCTTCACTGGCCTCATGCAGCCGCTGCAGCAAAGACTGAGCCTCTGTACAGGAGGGGCTCAAGGCCAAGGCTGCCTGGACGTCACAATAACAACGAGAGGTCTGTAAAGGGGGGGGGGGGGGGGGGGGGCATTTAGTTGAAGTTTAATTACAGACATTTTATAGTACATGTATATCACAACACTCTTCTAGCAAAAGTGTACTTAACTTTCTCGTCACTATAACAACGAGAGGTCTGGGTAGGGGGGGAAATCACACATATTTACAGTTATTCTGGATTGCTTAGAAACACTTAATTAAACTTGAATCTACTAATATAGTGATAGCTGCTCATGTCATTTTAAAGACGGGGAGGTCTGTTTAAGAAGGGAAAAGTCAGTGTCAGTATAATTACAGACATATTATAGTACATGCTATATATTACAACACACATCTAGCAAAAGTGTGCTTATCTTTCTTGTCACTATAACAACGAGAGGTCTGGGTGAGGGGAGGGGGCGATTTAAATATATATTTTTAAAAACTAAAAGTGATTTATTGAATTTCTCAAACCAATTCACTCTTGGAGCCATTGCAATAACGAAGTGTGTGTGTGTGTGTGTGTGTGTGTGTGTGTGTGTGTGTGTGTGTGTGTGTGTGAGAGAGTGTGTGTGTTTGTGTGTGTTTACATTTTGTACAACAAAACTTTATTGCAAACTTTACCTAAACAGAGAAAAAGCTAAATCCACAAGTGTTTTTTTAGTATAGCTGCTATAACAGTACTGACCTGGGTGTGTGTGTGTGTGTGTGTGTGCATGCGTGCGTATGTGCGTGTGTGTGTGTGTGTGTGTGTGTGTGTGTGTGTGTGTGTGTGTGTCTTACCTGGTTGTTAGCTTTATTCATTCTGGCTCTCAGCACGTAGAGATCGGCATTGGGACCGTCTGATGACATCATCCACTCGTTCACCAGCTTCATACAGTCGTCGTGGTGACCAGCAGCTGTCAGACAGGCCAGGCTGAAACACACGGGGACATAATAACAAACAATGTACTGTATGTGAATGTCAAAAATAAAATCTAGTTTATAAATATGCCGTCTTGTGTTCTGAGTACATGTGAGAGAGAGAGAGAGAGAGAGAGAGAGAGAGAGAGAGAGAGAGAGAGAGAAATAGATAGATAGAGAGAGAGAGAGAGAGAGAGAGAGAGAGAGAGATAGATAGATAGATAGATAGATAGATAGATAGATAGATAGATAGATAGATAGATAGATAGATAGATAGATAGATAGATAGATAGATAGATAGATAGATAGATAGATAGATAGATAGATAGATAGATAGATAGATAGATAGATAGATAGATAGATAGATAGATAGATAGATAGATAGATAGATAGGGAGGGAGGGAGGGAGGGATGGATGGATGGATGGATGGATGGATGGATGGATGGATGGATGGATAGATAGATAGATAGATAGATAGATAGATAGATAGATAGATAGATAGATAGATAGATAGATAGATAGATAGATAGATAGATAGATAGATAGATAGATAGATAGATAGATAGATAGATAGATAGATAGATAGATAGATAGATAGATAGATAGATAGATAGATAGATAGATAGACAGATAGAATCTGACCTCTTGACTTCGTAGGGTCTGTATCCCGGCTTCATCTCAGCAGCTTTACTGAACGCCTGCAGAGCCTCTAGGAAAGAGCCGCGGTCAAACAGACACTGGCCCTGAAGACACAAGGAGAAAAAGTTTGATCAATTTATTAAAGGTGCTACGAGGAACTTTTAAATATTTCTGAAACAGTCTCATTTTTCCTCTGATGATCATAAATTACATGTAACACCAAACGAGACCATCAGTGCAAAGAATGCTATTTTTATATAGTTTTTCTTAATGCCTTTGTCATGGGTGTACGCTCACCCAGGAACAACAGCTGGCGTGGTAAAAATACTACCGCTGTCCAAAGGGGGGCGCTAGAATGAACACAAAATGAAAGTTCATCGGAGCACATTTAAGTATTTTTTAAAAACTTTTTATTTGTATGGTTATTTCATTGAGACACGTGGCCTTATTCTCAAGAGAAACCTTTAAGATTTTTCAAGATATAAAATTTTTAAGGAATCATTTGAGATTTTGGATGATTATCACTGCAGAATTAACACACGATTTTAGTCAGTTATGTCCATAAATGAATATTTCATATTTTTAATTTTTTTTCTATACTATAAAACAAAACGCATCAAGTGAAAGATTAAAAAAAACATACATTTTACATCTGCCTGCATAGATAGACAGACAGACAGACAGACAGACAGACAGACACACACACACACACACACACACACACACACACACACACACACACACACACACACACACACACACACACACACACACACACACACACACACACACACAGACCTGCATATAGTAGATGAATGCCAGTCTGTCCCTATGCGCTCCGGGCTCCAGTGTCGCGGCTCGTTTGTAAGAAGCTGCAGCAGATTGGAAGTCACAGAGCTGAAGGTACGCCTCAGCCTGGTTCACATGCAGCTCAGTCTGAAAGCACACGACAGGCCGACATGGTATTAACGAGTCAATTAAATTAAATTCAGTTTATTTTAGAAGGGGACAGTGCAAATTAATAAAACACTTGGTCATACATGGGTTAAAAATGCCAGAATAAGTCAAACGGTTATTTTAAAAGAAAACACAATTAAACAAGATTAAAAAAACAAAACATGAATTGAATAAATAAAGTGAATGAATAGGGGAGAACGGGGGAATCTGAGGCATCGGGTAAAGTGGCTCAGATTACCCCGTTCTCCCCTATAATAGAATTGAAACATTGTAAAACAAATAAAATCGATAACAGTGAAAGCCAATCTAAACAGGTATAGGGTCTTAAGTCTACTGATAATAATATGGACTCCCTCCCCCCCAAACATCCGAAACTCAGACTCAATAAACTCATTCAAAAGCCAACTCAGGCCGACATGTTATTAATGAGTAGAAGAAGAAAAGTACAAGTGTATTATAGTGTTAATGTATTTTTTTTTTTACGTAACTACTTTTTTTTCAGTTACTACTAAAGTGTTCATACCCTTTGAACTTGTCCACATTTCGTCACATAACAACCACACACGTAATTGTATATTTTTTGGATTTTATGTGATAGACCAACAAGAAGTGGCGTATAATTGTGAAGTGGAATGAAAATTATACATAGTTTTCAGTCTCTAGATGTACAAAGTTATAATTTGTAATCCACTTCACAATGTCATACTAGTCTCTATGGGTTAATAACAAACACTAGCCCTGCGTTCCGAATCGCATACTCTTTCTTTTTTCTATTCTACATACTACATCTGACAATAAAAATAATCTAGTTAGGATGCAGAATGCTACAATTGGGACATACTTTAACGTATTTATTTCATCATTACATTGCGCCTTGATCTTGCCTCTTGCTTTTATATCTGTCACATCCCCGTTTGTTTTCATATGGAGGCTCCATCGATTCAATTCAGGTTCGCACTGGATTGTGGGTCAGAATTGCCCAAATAGGATGCACTTTTCAACACTAACAATCTTGGCCGCATGAAGTAGGACATCCGGGTACTTCTAACCATCCTAAATCTGGCCGCAAGAATCGGGACATCCTAAACTTTTTTTCTACATACTAAATAGTAGAAAGTATGCGATTCAGAACGCAACCATTATGCTGTTTTCAACACTAACAATCTTGGCCGGATGTAGTAGGACATCCGGGTACTTCTAACCATCCTAAATCTGGCCACAAGAATCGGGACATCCTAAACCTTTTTTTTTACATACTAAATAGTAGAAAGTATGCGATTCGGGACGCAGGGTATAGGGTTTAAAAAGCAGCACCTGTTCTGGAAGGAGTGTGATGGCTTTGGAGAAACAGTTGACGGCCTTTTCATACTGACACGTGTCCATCAGTGATTTCCCATTCGCCAAACTGTGAGAAAGGAAAAAATGATTTAAAATAAATACATTCAATCACTTGTCAGCTTTGAAATTGTTGTCAAGGAGGATTTGTTCATATGTGTTGTTGATTGTCTGATTCATGATACATTTTCTTCTTTAAAAACATGCTGAATTTTTTTTTAAGACCTTTGCATAGTTTTTTTATTTATAAAATGAAAAAGGCTTTATCCAAAAATCTGTCCAGTTTAAAAAAAAATGTTTTACTTTGGACTTTAATATTTAAAAAACTATTTAAGATTTGAACTCCTGCTTTATCCAACATCTTGATTCTTGGTTTTCTAAAAGGATGCAAATTGAATATATGCATAATAAGTTAGATATATCGCTAATACTCAAATCAAATCAGTTTTATTTGTATAGCTCAATATCACAAATAGACATTTGCCTCAGTGGGCTTTACATTCCATACAGTATGACACCCTCTGCCCTTATCTATCTATCTATCTATCTCTCTCTCTCTCTCTCTCTCTCTCTCTCTCTCTCTCTCTATATCTATCTATCTATCTATCTATCTATCTATCTATCTATCTATCTATCTATCTATCTATCTATCTATCTATCTATCTATCTATCTATCTATCTATCTATCTATCTATCTATCTATCTATCTATCTATCTATCTATCTATCTATCTATCTATCTATCTGTCTGTCTGCCCTTACACCCTTAGCTCGGCTGGGAAAAAAACTCCCAGTAAAAAACCCTTTATCGGGATTTTTTTTTTTTTAGAAATCTCAGGGAGAGTCGACAGAGTAAGTGACTCACTGCTCTTTCACCCTGTTCTGGATGATGTGTTTCCCCTGTAGATCTGGTCTCTCATGGATTATTTCTTCCGGTGCGAGGAAGATTGAACTGGAACCAAACAGCCGATTCAAGGTTTGTTTTTTCCTCACGGCCTTATCCAGCTCCGCCCCTTCTTGCTTCTCTGTTTGCTGGTTCCAAAAAAATATCAATTAATAAACCAAAAAATGTCGTATTTTCCATTTAAAAAACGATGCCAAATTGCCCTATATTAAATGACAATCAATGCATTTTAAAGGTGCAGTGTGTAATATGACATCATCAAGTAAGTTCTACAAAGTTCTAGAATGCAACACTCCCTGGGTAACCCCAACCCTTTAGAATAATAACAGAAGCTACAGTGGCCTTCAAGGACAAGAACAATTCTAAATTTTAAACAATGCACCTGATGACATTCCAACTATGACACTTTCAAGATGGTGGCACTAGGCCTTGGTCCAAAATATGCAGAAATATGGACATATATGAGACCCTTTCTCAGGGAAAAAATAATTATTAAAAAAAAATGTCAGCTATTATGCACTAAATTAAATGTACTTATGGATATTATAATTACTTTCTACAAAATCTGCTAGGAAATAAAACCCAAAATTCTACACACTGCAGGTTTAATTTCTTGGCAAAAAAAAAAGAAAAAAGAAAATAAATAATGTTCGGTTAGTTTGAAGTTGGTTAGGATTTGTTCACATATTTGAAACATTGTGGATTTTGGTATTCATTTTTTTAGTATGTACTATGCCTTTAAATCACACCTTATATAAAGAAAGAACCAAGAAAATGTTCATAAAAGTCGTGGTTATAAGTCTACATTAATAAAGAGGGACAGGCCATTACATAGGCTATTGCATAGGCCATTCATTGTCTGTACTTTTATACACGTTTCTGTCATAATAGGCTATTTAATAATTACAATAATTGTCAAACACAGGCACAGCAACACTTACACAGCCTAATGTTGTAACATAACTTTGTTGTCAATAAGCATTAGTTTTACTGAAAATAACTTTAAAAAGACAATTTAACTGGCTATTAACTTTCGAAATAAGGCCTTAAACTAAACTTTTTATGGGTGTATCTTGTAAATATGAATATCTGTTTACCGACTTCTCGTTTCCTTCCTTATCGGAGTCCATTGTGTCTTTAAAACAGCTGATATCACCAGTTTTTTAATTTAATTTTCTGGTATTTTAAAGAACTGCTGCGTGATGTTAAATCAGAACGTCTCCATGGAAACTCAGTACAACGAACCCGAGGATTTTATTTTGTAACCAAAGAGTTTGTACACCGAGCGAGAGGTTTCCGGTAAAGTCTCTTCCTGGTTCGTTTCTGTCCCGCCAAGATGTACATTTTTAACTATAAATCAAATAAATAGGCCACGTATATGTTTAACTTTGAATATCAATCGTCCACAGCAGTTCATAGTGTTGTAGCTGTGATATAAACGTTAAATAAATGTAAAATAAATATATCCGTACCATGTGTCTAAATAGGCATAGGCCTAATAATAAAAATAAAGAATTAAAGATTAAGGGAGGATTTATTTTGAAAAAAAAAAAAACAGAAGTTGCCGGCTACCTCAGGTTACACATTGATGCATTATTGAAAAGTAAAAAAAAAAAGTAAATGTTGTAGGCCTATTAATGTTTTCCTTTTTATAGTTGAATCGCTTTAAAACAAAAACTTAAAAATAAAAAATTGCACAACCAATTTATTTATTACATCCCTCCACAGAAACTACCCAAGTTATGTAGAGAGAAAAATCATCAAGTGAGCTGTCTGAATTTAAATAAACTTCCCTCGCCTTTGATCCATAGATAGGCGGCTAGTATATAACATCGTAGCCTATATATATTATATAGTAGGCTATGTAGATCATAACACAGCGCCATGAGGACTTTTATTTTGAAATCTCCCAACCAGGACATAACGAGCACCCAGGACGATCAGCTGACTGACTGTTGACAAAGCATGTTGGTCGCCGGTTGGAGGTTGAGGAAGCAAAAATACATTTTATAACATTTGATATGTCCGAAGTCAATATCGCGGACTCTTTTTGGTCTTTCTCTCGTTCCGTCCGCGTGTCTGTATAGTCGGGGGGTTAGGGCTAGTGGGCTAGGGGTTAGTTTAAGGGTTTTGTGTGTATTTCATTGAGAGTTTTGCTCGTTTTATGAATGCCAAAGGTGAATAGGTAATAACAACACTATGGATATCCAACACGATGAGGGAAGGCGGCTGCTGGATGATGAGAGAGACGAGGATCCGACTGGGCTTATGTCAGAGCAAGATGCTTATCTCAGGTCAGTTAATAACACTACAACACACACACGGACCGACAGACAGACAGACAGACAAGACAGACAGACAGACAAGACAGACAGACAGACAGACAGACAGACAGACAGACAGACAGATATACAGACAGACAAGACAGACAGACAGACAGACAGACAAGACAGACAGACAGACAGACAGACAGACAGACAGACAGACAGACAGACAGATATACAGACAGACAGGCAGACAGATGGACAGACAGACAGACACACACACACACACACACACACACACACACACACACACACACACACTCTCTCTCTCTCTCTCTCTCTCTCTCTCTCTCTCTCTCTCTCTCTCTCTCTCTCTATCACACACACATAAACACACACACACTCACTCACACTCGTTCTCTCTCTCTCTCACACACACACACACACAACAAACACACTCTCTCTCTCTCTCTCTCTCCCTCTCTCTCACACACACACACACACACACAACAAACACACTCTCTCTCTCTCTCTCTCTCCCTCTCTCTCACACACACACACACACACACACACACACACACACACACCATAAACTGTATACCTATATGGTTCACACTAATCATAAAACACACAGATAGCTTATGCATGAACTGAGCTGTGCATAAACAGCTCACCAGATGGGCTACAGTGGTGTTTACTTAACACACACACACACACACACACACACACACACACACACACACACACACACACACACACACACACACACACACACACACACACCTTATTTAAAGTAGCCTGCATTAGATTATGGCCAACTATAAAAAAATACTCTGGTAGCCTACAAGTTACACTCCAGCATTGAAGGTGTAACCCAAGTAAAAGTACAGTATGCCTATGTGTGTAAGTATAATCTGGAAAATGTGGCATACTTAAAGCATTAAAAGTAAAAGCAATCAATGCAGAATGTGACTGTTCTACTATTATGTCAGTGCTGTAAAGAGTAGCGTGCCTGAAATCCATACTTGAGTAAGAGTAGAGATAGGCTACTTTACTAGGAACATTACTCTTTTACAAGTTACAATTTCCCATTGAGTAAAATGTCATACAGTAGGCCTATCTGATTGTATCAGTATTTAAACCTGCAGTGTGTAGAATTTGGGGTTTTATTTCCTAGCAGATTTTGTAGAAAGTAATTATAATATCCATAAGTACATTTAATTTAGTGCATAATAGCTGAAAGAAATGTTTTGAATTATTTTTTTTCCATTAGAAAGGGTCTCATATATGTCCATCTTTCTGCATATTTTGGACCAAGGCCTAGTGCCGCCATCTTGAAAGTGTCATAGTTGGAATGTCATCAGGTGCATTGTTTAAAATTTAGAATTGTTCTTGTCCTTGAAGGCCACTGTAGCTTCTGTTATTATTCTAAAGGGGTGGGGTTACCCAGGGAGCGTTGCATTCTAGAACTTTGTAGAACTTTCTTGATGATGTCATATTACACACTGCACCTTTAAGTATTTCACTCATATGGAATGTTTGCACAAAAATGCAAAAGTAAAAAAAATACCAAAATCTGGCCACTTGTAAAAAAAAATATTCTGTTATATATACAAATGAAAGTGCTGCAACAGTAAGTAAGTAAGCTTTATTTATATAGCGCCCTTCACAGACCAGGGTCACAAGGCGCTTCACAATACACATTTTATACATACACTCAAACACCGATGGCAGTATTGAGTACAGAGTTGAGCAGGTATAAGGAAATGACTCATACATGATCAGTTGACTGAGTAGCAGACAGTGGAGCTATAAAGATGAACCGGTTGTTCAAGATCACTCACCGCAAAGGAAATACGTTACGTCATGTTGTATTCTCTTTGTGAAAGGCTTAGACATGAAAAACCAGTTTACATTTGTAACTCCAATACTAGCAATGGTAGTTTATGGATGGATGGATGGATGGATGGATGGATGGATAGATAGATAGATAGATAGATAGATCTTAATTAATATATCTTTCTTGAATCTTGCTGTATTTTCTTTGTTTTGACTATCTCTTAAATGCAATTTGTGTATGTATTTCTTGCCACTGTAAAGCACTTTGAATGGCCTTGTGTCTGAATTGTGCTATAGAAATAAACTTGCATTGCCTTGCCTTAGTTACATAACTTAATTAATAACATTATTAAAACATAACTCAGTTTACAGATTATTATCTTGACTCTTTTCTCATCTCTCTGTTGAATCTTGATGTATTTGATGCCCCCTGTAAAGCACTTTGAATGGCCTTGTGTCTGAATTTTGCTATAGAAAAACTTGCCTTGCCTTTCCTTGCCTATAGAATATAATAATCAGTTTACAGGTTACTATCTTGACTCTTTGCTCATCTCTCCCCCTCTTTCCTCTTTCTCTTTGCTGCTTTTTTTCTGTTTTTACGTGTATATTGCATATTTTCATTTTTATTTCTTGGCATTCAGTCTGTGGAAAACAAAGGAAGAATTTCACTGTATGACTGAGAACATATTTTGTATTGTGCAGATATGACAATAATCACTTTGAATCTTTGAATCTTGAAATACAGTGGCTTGCACAATAATTCATACCCCTTGAATTTTACAATACATTTTATTATTAACACATAGCTAATGTAATCAGTTTACAGGTTTATCTTGACTCTTTGCTCATCTTTCCTCCTCTTTCCCCTTGATTCAATGCAATTTCTAATGTCTAATCTTGATGTATTTCATGCCCCTGTAAAGCACTTTGAATGGCCTTGTGTCTGAATTTTGCTATAGAAATGAACTTGCCTTTCCTTGCCTATATATACAAATCAGTTTACAGGTTACTATCTTGACTCTTTTCTCATCTTTTCTCCTCCTCTTTCCCCCTCCACAGTAAAGTGAAGAACAGGAACTTGTACCTGGCCACCTTTGCGTCTGTCCTGGGCCCCATGAGTTTTGGTTTCGTGTTGGGTTACAGTTCCCCTGTCATCCCCGAGCTGACTCACATAGACGACCCGCGGCTACGGCTAGACGACGTCCAGGCATCATGGTTTGGGGTGAGATTTTTTTTTTTTTTTTTTTTTAGATTTTTTTTTAGAAATTTTTTGGCATTTTTTCATGCTTTATTGATAGTGTTAAGAGACAGAGGTGAAATGGGGCAGAAATCGAACCCGGGTCTGCTGCTGGGAGGGGGGGGGGGGGGGGGGGACGCCCTACCAACTGAGCTAAGGGCGCCCCTGGGGTGAGATTTTAATCAAAAAAATGGGAGGGAGGGCTCTAAGTATTACACCACAGGCACCCCCCAATATCACATGTCTTAAAGCAAATATAAGGAAAAAAAACGGCCTGTCAGACATTTAGTTTTTAACTAATCAGCAGTTTTATGTCGCCACATGCCGTCTGTACACATGACACATTGTTCATGTGAGGTCAAAAGCTGTTACAGCTGTTGCAAAATAAACAAGATTAAAGTTAAAGATTTGGTCGAACGAAACTCAGTGTTTGTGTCTGTTGCTGTAGTGATACATTGATGGTTTAGGTAACGAAGCTCTTCAGTAAAAAGGTGCAGATTTGAAATAGTAGTTCTTGTTTATTTCACATAGGGGAGAGTGGGGTGAGATGTGCCACTTTTTACTCAACATGATTTTAAAGTGAGGCCTTGACAGTTATGTCTCCAACTCAACTATGTACATATATTTCAGGGTGTTGTGCATCCTTGGCAATAAAAACTTTGGATCTGGAATAAACTGTTTAAGAAATATAGCTTTTGGAAAAAAAGTTGTCTTGTGGCACAACTTGCCCCCGGTGTGGTGTAAGTTGTGCCTTTGATGGGGTGGCACAACTTCCCCACTGGCACAACTCAGTCCACTTTCCCCAAAAACACATAATGATTTTTTCTCTATCTCTCTCCCTCTCTCTATCTATCCATCTATCTATCTATCTATCTATCTATCTATCTATCTATCTATCTATCTATCTATCTATCTATCTATCTATCTATCTATCTATCTATCTATCTATCTATCTATCTATCTATCTATCTATCTATCTATCTATCTATCTATCTATCTATCTATCTATCTATCTATCTATCCATCCATCCATCCATCCATCCATCCATCCATCCATCCATCCATCCATCCATCCATCCATCCATCCATCCATCCATCCATCCATCCATCCATCCATCCATCCATCCATCCATCCATCCATCCATCCATCCATCCATCCATCCATCCATCCATCCATCCATCCATCCATCCATCCATCCATCCATCCATCCATCCATCCATCCATCCATCCATCCATCCATCCATCCATCCATCCATCCATCCATCCATCCATCCATCTCTCTCTCCAGTCCATAGTAACCCTAGGAGCAGCGGCGGGCGGTCTGCTTGGAGGCTGGATGGTTGGTCGTATAGGCAGAAAGCTGAGTTTGATGTTCTGTTCTCTGCCGTTTGTCTTCGGCTTTGCCATCATGATCGCAGCTCAGAACGTGTGGATGCTCTATGCCGGCCGCTTGCTAACTGGGCTAGCTAGTGGCGTCACATCACTGGTGGTACCGGTAAGAAGCACATTTATTTATTATTTTTATTTATTCTTTAATTATTTATTATTTATTTTTATTTTACAATTTTTTAAATGTTATTATTATAATTTTGAATTATTTATTTTATTTTATATATATTTTCTTTTTACAAATGGTCGTTTGTGTGTTTTGAATACACTCACATAATGTCCAAATCAGCATGTGCAGATCATTAAAAGCTCTGTATTTCTTTATTTGTTGGTGAAAAGGGCTCCAAATGTTTTCAGCTTTGGAATAAACTGACAAAAAAATTTGCAAAAACTTTTACTGCGTTTCATGTCAAATGCAGGCAGATGCCATTTTGATGGATTGTGTCACTAACTGTAAGTGTAATATTCTGTCTCTCTCCTCAGTTGTATATCTCAGAGATGGCTCATGAGCGGGTGCGTGGACTGTTAGGAAGCTGTGTGCAGCTCATGGTGGTGCTAGGAATCATGGGAGTTTATCTGGCAGGTATGTAAATGTTTATGGCGTCCTTTAAAGGTGCAGTGTGTAGATTGTATTGTCATTTTATTGGCAAGGTTCACATAACTTGATCCTTTGAGAGCCATACAAAGGCATTTCCGGGGATTGCACGTGGCGTAGTGGTTAGAGCCCGCCTCCATAGAGTCTCAGTCCTCTTCACAGCAGACCCGGGTTAGAATCCAGCCCGGGTCGTTCTCTGCATGTCATTCCCTTCTTTGCCCCATTTCAATTCTGTCTCTACAAATATGTCTAATAAAGAAAAAATGCCCAAAAAATAATCTTAAAGAAGAAATAATAATAATAATAATAATAATAGTAATAATAATAATAATAATAATAATAATAATAATAATAATAATAATAAAATAGAAATAAAATGCATGTATAAAAAAAGATTAAAAAACAACATAGTCCACTCAGAAAATGCAGTAACACAGTAAAAACAAATTCACAGACAAACAAACAATAAAATAAGCAGACGATAAAACACTGCGTACATTAAACATTATAAGAAAGTGCACAAAACAGTAGGTTAGAGCTGGACAAACACACCTACAATATAATAAAATCACATATGCAGCAGCATAAAGCACAAACATGAGTCCCATGCTGCCTGTAATGTAGTTAGCTGCATGCCGTTCACTTTAACCAATAAAAGCCGCTCCTGTCACATGAGGACGTGTTGTCTCTTGTTATAGGGACACATACAAGTCTGTGCATTTAGCTTTAATGGCTCCTTTAATGTGTTACGGATTTGCGTAGCTGTATTGATAAGAATTACGCTAGAAAATACAGTAAATATGTGTTTACAGTGTCGATATTTTATGACCCATTTTTAATTTGAATGGCAATGAAAGCAGCAAGGCAAGGCAAGTTTATTTTTATAGCACAATTCAGAAACAAGGCCATTCAAAGTGCTTTACAAGTGCCATAACATACATCAAGATTAAAATACAAGTCAAGTAATAGAATACACATTAGAAAAGTGAATGAAAAATATGAATAGAAATAAAACATTTAAATAAAATACAAATTGCAGGTTAAAAGGGAAAACAGAAAAGTCTTCAGATGAATGAAGAGAAATGAAAAAAAAAAATCACGTGATGAAATAACTGGAGATGTGTTCCATGTCATTATGATTTCAAGTGGGATAATTGTTTGATAGTTTGACAGTAAAACACTGTGATCGTTGTAGTAGAGTCAGTGGAACAATTAGATCATCAACAGAGATGTTTATTTTTAGACGGTGTGTCCGTCAGTCTGTGCGGTTACAGTTCATCAACTTAAAGGTCCAGTGTGTAGTATTTATTGACATTTGGCATGACAGACTTGGTGGCAATGGAATAGTATGTTTTAATTAGTGTATGACCTTAGAATGAGCCTTTTATATCTACATTGGAGCGGGGTGCTGAGGCCGCCATGTTGCACCGCCATGTTTCTACAGTAGCACAGAACGGACAAACTTAACGGCCTTACACGTTTTTATATATAGTGGGCGTCCTGGGGAAATGCACCTGTTGGAAGACCAAGAACTTTTAAGAAATGTCAATGTATAAATTAAGATGACAATTTTTTTTTTTGTAATTTTCTTGTATGTTTTTTTTATACTTATGGCATGTATGCAATGCTGTGTTTATCATCATCTTCAACCGCTTATCCGAAATCGGGTCGCGGGGGCAGCAGCTTGACCAGGGAACCCCAAACTTCCCTTTCCCGGGCCACATCAACCAGCTCTGACTGGGGGATCCCGAGGCGTTCCCAGGCCAGCGTGGTGATAATCTCTCCACCTAGTCCTGGGTCTTCCCCGAGGCCTCCTTCCTTATATGTGATCGAAATAAATACACTAAACTAAACTACCCCAAACAATGTAATCTCATCCTGTAGGTCTGTTTGTGGACTGGCGGTGGCTGGCTATAGTGTGCTCCATCCCCCCCACCCTGCTCATGGTGTGTATGTGCTTCATGCCGGAGACTCCGCGGTTCCTCCTGTCCCAGGGCAAGAGGCGCGAGGCAGAGGAGGCTCTCAGGTTCCTCAGGGGACCGCACGCCCCGGTGGAGTGGGAGTGTGCACGCATAGAGGACGCATGTGACGAACAGGTAGACAGACAGACAGACAGACAGACAGACAGACAGACAGACAGACAGACAGACAGACAGACAGACAGACAGACAGACAGACAGACAGACTGATAGATAGACAGACAGACAGACAGACAGACAGACAGACAGACAGACAGACAGACAGACAGTGGAGTGTGCACGCATGTGACGAGCAGGTCAGGGATTTGAATTTCCTCCTTATTTAGATGGATGGATGGATGGATGGATAGATAGATAGATAGATAGATAGATAGATAGATAGATAGATAGATAGATAGATAGATAGATAGATAGATAGATAGATAGATAGATAGATAGATAGATAGATAGATAGATAGATAGATGGATAGAACTAGCTATTATTATATGTGTATTCCCTCTAAAAATAAAAGTACTATATTTTAAAATTCATGAATATTATTGTTAATATTTGTGTATCTCCTGCCAGGGCTCCAGTTTCGGGCTATCCGACCTGAAGGACCCGGGCGTCTACAAGCCTCTGGTGATCGGTGTGATGATGATGGTGTTCCAGCAGATGACTGGGATCAATGCCATCATGTTCTACGCTGAGAACATCTTCGAACAGGCACATTTTAAGGTGAAGGGGCCGGGGGGCTTTAAATCTTTTTTAGGGGACTTTAACATAAGCTATTCAATCACTACTACTACTGTCCAGTACTGTACATGTTGTCTTTTCCTTCTCAATGTTTAACTGTAATTTAAAGATTCCTGAAAAGATATATCAACAACATTTCAACTAGAAAAAGACACAGAATTTCTACAAGAGAAAAATCAGAACAGAAAGCTGTCGAACTATTTGTACATTTTCAGTGAAAGCAGATTAATAATGATGATGTCTGTCTGTCTGTCTGTCTGTCTGTCTGTCTGTCTGTCTGTCTGTCTGTCTGTCTGTCTGTCTGTGTGTGTGTGTGTGTGTGTGTGTGTGTGTGTGTGTCTGTCTGTCTGTCTGTCTGTGTCTGTCTGTCTGTCTGTCTGTCTGTCTGTCTGTCTGTCTGTCTGTCTGTCTGTCTGTGTCTGTCTGTCTGTCTGTCTGTCTGTCTGTCTGTCTGTCTGTCTGTCTGTCTGTCTGTCTGTCTGTCTGTCTGTCTGTCTGTCTGTCTGTCTGTCTGTCTGTCTGTGTGTGTGTGTGTGTGTGTGTGTGTGTGTGTGTGTGTGTGTGTGTGTGTGTGTGTGTCTGTTGTCTTGCAGGAGAGCGACCTGGCTTCAGTGATCATGGGACTCATTCAGGTGGTGTTTACAGGAGTGGCCGCGATCATCATGGACAGAGCTGGACGGAAAATCCTGCTCGTCATATCAGGTATTTTCAAATCACATATGTACAGTAAATACTTTAAACAAACTGTATTTGTATTTGTAATTGTACTGGCTTTATTTAAAGGTGCTATGAGGAACTTTTTAATATTTCTGAATAGGTCGAATTTTTCCTCTGATGATCATGAATAACATGTAAGAGCAAATGAGACCATCAGTGCAAAGAATGCTATTTTTATATAGTTTTTCTTAATGCCTTTGTCATGGGTATACGCTCACCCAGGAACAACAGCTGACGTAGTAAAAACACTACTGCTTTTGTCCAAAGGGGGGCGCTAGAATGAACACAAACTGAAAATTACTTTGAGCCACTTTAAAGATCAACAAAAAAAAATGAACAGTTCCCCTTGTTTACTTACAGCTCGTGGAAAAAATGAAGAGACCAGTCTGGATTTTTCTTAAAGGTCCCATATTATGCTAAATGCACTTTTTAAATGTGTTCCAACATATCCATGCGTCCACGGTGTGCCTAGAGACTGCCAAAATATCAAAAAAATAACAATCTCTCCTTTTCTCACTCTCCCCTTTTCTGAAACCCCCACCCCTCCCCCCAAAAACACTCCAGTCAGAATTATCCCCTTTTCTGACCTCACAAACCGTAAAGCCAGAAGCTTCCACTGTGCAGCCCACACCCCTATTTCTTATTGGTCCACGGCCCTGACAGACAGAGGGCGAGGCGTATCTGGCTTCGCTTCCGGACAGGGGGCGGGGGGAGCTCAAAGATTGTGTATTTACGAGGGGACCTGCAACTCTTTTTTAAAAAATAGGCCATTGTGAGATTAGCTGAACATCAGCATAGTACAATAAATTATCTGAAAGTTTTTTTCAGCAAACAATTAAAGAAAAACGTATTAGGGACCACTAAGACCATATAATATGGTGTATAATAGAACCGAAAAGTGTATAATATGGGAGCTTTAAATCTTCATCTCTACATTACTTATTGAAAATGCTCTAAATGACAAAAAATTCATTGGAATTTGGTAAAATTGTTGTCAGTAGTGTATATTATAAAACCAAAATGTTCATTCTACTCAAACATAAACCTATAAATAGTAAAACAAGAGACACTGATCATTTGGAGTGGTCTCTTAATTTTTTTCCAGAACTGTATATACTTAGTCTCCTATCTACTTTATAACAGTGAACTTTTCTTGAGAATCAAACAAAGACTGACTCAATTTTTTGTTTTGTTTTTTTTCCTATATATTTTTGTGTTTTGTATTTTCATTCGCTTTTAAATGTCTTCTAATGTGTGTTATGTATTTTAATCTTGCCCCTGTGAAGCACTTTGAATGGCCTTGTGTTTGAATTGTGCTATATAAATAAACTTGCCTTCTATAATCCAGGTGTTTCGATGGCCCTCAGCACCACAGCGTTTGGGGTTTATTTCTACTTGATGAAGGAGCCTCACGGTGACCTGTCCTGGCTGGCTCTGGCCAGTATGGCTGTCTTCATCTCAGGTCAGATCCCGAGTTATCAAAAGCCATACAAAATCTTAAGCTTTTTAAAATGAAACTGTTAGGGGGCGCCTTTAGCTCAGTCGGCAAGGCGTCCCCCTCCCGGGCCGGGCCCAGCAGCAGACCCGGGTTCGGTTCCCGCCCGCGGTCGTTCTCTGCATGTCACTCCCCTCTCTGCCCCATTTCACCTCTGTCTCTCTGCACTACCAATAAAGCATAAAAATGCCCAAAATATCTTAAAAAAAAAAAAATTAAAACTGTTAAATGTTTTAACTGATAGTCAGACTTGTAGTCACTTAATGAGGTGGAGTGGATGGATGGTTCATGTGTATGTGCCTTGTTTTTTGTCTCGTATGTGTTTTTATGATGGTTTAAAAGCTCTTCTAAGGGTATAGGAAATTAGCAGTAGCTATAAAGGCTGTGATGCTGTTGGTTGGGGATTTGTCCTTCAAGTGTCTATGTGTTAGCATATGTCCATATCAAATAAGCATGCAATAAAATGAAAATAAGCCCCTGATAGAAGATTGTATGTTAAATATAGCATCACAAATTCACAAAGTTAAACAGAGAGTCAACTGCAAAGCACCTAATCCAGCAAAAGGACAACATTTAGACCAACTTTATTCGTTATAGTGAATTTATAATGAGGATATGGATTTGTGTTTGTCTGTAGGTGTACCACATTAACCCTTGTGTTGCTCTGTCCAGGTTTTTGCTCTGGGTGACGCTTTAAGCCCCTAAAAGAAGATATGTGCTTTATGTCTAGTCTATATATCTACACATCTACAAAGCGCCTTACCCACCAAAAGGACATCATTTTTTAGACCATCTTTACTTGTTATAGTGTTTTTTTTATGAAGATATCGATTTGAGTTTGTCCGTGTCTGTACCACATTAATCCTAATATGTTCTTTACAGCATCACAAACTCACAGAGATAAATGAGAGCGCAATTGACAAAGCGTCTTATCCACCAAAAGGACAACATAGACCGACTTTACTGGTTATAGTTTTTTTTTTTTTTTTTTTTTTTAAGATATTTTTTGGGCATTTTTATGCTTTATTGATAGTGCAGAGAGACAGAGGTGAAATGGGGCAGAGAGGGGAGTGACATGCAGAGGACGACCGCGGGTGGGAATCGAACCCGGGTCTGCTGCTGGGCCCGGCCCGGGAGGGGGACGCCTTACCAACTGAGCTAAAGTATAGTGGTTTTTTAAATGAATATATGGATTTGTATTGGTCTATCTCTTTCCCACATTAACCCTTGTGTATCTGTGTCCAGGTTTTTGCTCTGGGTGACCCTTTAAGCCCCTAAAAGAAGATATGTTCTTTATATCATCACAGACAAACAGAGATAAATCAGACAGTCATCTGCAAAGAGTCTAATCTCCCAAAAGGACAAGGAGGATATTTTGGTTTAGTTTATTTATTTAGCACACATTAAAAGCACAACAAATACACTTTAGACAATAAGGAGACAAAGTACATAAATAATCAAAAATAATTAAATTTGATGGAAAAGGATTTGATGAATACATGTCTTCGATAGAGAAGAAATGTATATGGTATGGTATTTGTGTTTGTCTGTGTCTTTCCCCCATTAACCCTTGTGTGTCTTGCATTCAGGTTTTGCTCTGGGTGACCCTTTAAGCCCCTAAAAGAAAATATGTGCTTTTTATCTACATATCTACAAAGCGCCTTATCCACCAAAATGACATCATTTAGACCATCTTTACTGGTTATAGTGATTTTTTAGGAGGACATGGTCTCTTTCCCCCACTAACCCTTGTGTATCTGCGTTCAGGTTTTGCTCTGGGCTGGGGTCCCATCCCGTGGCTGGTGATGTCTGAGATCTTCCCGGTGAAAGCTCGAGGGTTTGCCAGCGCCGTCTGCGTCCTCACCAACTGGACCATGGCCTTCCTCGTCACCAAGACCTTCCAGGACATGATGGTACGTTTAGCTTTCCTGTTTCCCCTTTTAACCTGTCATTTTTATTTATTTAAATGCTTTATTTATTCTTATTCAAATTTTTCATTCGCTTTTCTAATGTGTATTCTATACTTGATGTATTCTAATATTAGGGCAAACATTAGTTTGTTTTTTAGTTATTTTGTGATCATGAATTTAAAAAATATTTTCTTGAGATCAACATCAGACATGTGTTGCCATAACACAACAACTAAAACAAGTGAAAATGATAAATAATGGTCAATACAACAATTTCTTTTAGTATTCCATATCTTTGTACATATTAGTTTATTAGTTTGGTTTTCAGGGATCATGTACAAAAATAAAACTGATTTCACAGAGAAAATATGCTTTGTACTAAATCATAGCAGTTTGCTCATTTCCGTTGTGTTTTCGACTGTTGGTCGGACAAAACAAGCAATTTAAAGACATCACCTTGGGGCTAATAGAAAATTGTTTAAAACAGTTTTTTCTTTGCCATTCTATAGACTAAATATTGAATAAAGTACGTACTTATTAATAGTATATTAATACAATAAACAGTATCCCTAATTTTCATATCTAGCAGTGTATGCAATCCCTACGTATTTTGCATTTGTGTTTTGTTTATCTATCTAGCATGTCTGTATAACTGCGACCCTTTTCCCGTTGTCTGTCTTATGACCATATAGCAAAGATGCATCGGTTGTGTTTTAATATCGTTTTACTTATAAGTTATTGATCCTGGAAGTTCTAATTCGTCAATATCTTTCCAGCTTCACTGCAGTCTTGAACTGTCCAGTTTATTCACGACATTTCAACAATTTTTATTCACAAAATTGTATTTCAAAATGTATTTCCTCTAGATTCTTCTGACCAGCGCTGGGACCTTCTGGCTGTTCGCCTGCTGTTGCGTCATCAACGTCTTCTTCACCATCTTCTTCATCCCCGAGACCAAAGGCAAGACGCTGGAGCAGATAGAAGCAACTTTCAGAGGGACATCCGGTCCTTGAACTGATGAAAAAAACACCCGAAAAAGAATCTCAGACCTCATATTTCTCAACTGACTGGACACTGTGTTTTTAGATAATTTTTTGGGGCATTTTCAAGCTTTATTTGATAGTATAGGGTTGAAATGGGGAGACAGACAGAGAGAGAGAGAGGGGGGATGACCTGCAGTAAAGGTCCACGGGTCAGATTCGAACCCGCGACCACTGCAACAAGGCCTGAGCCAATATGGTACACGCTCTATCCACTACACCACCGGAGCACCTAGCATTTCTATTTTTAAATATGTGTATAAAGTGTACATTAGGAAATAACTGATGTTGAGATAATGGCCGTAAAAGATATAAAAGACGTTAACTGACAAGGTTTTTAGTTAAATGCTGATTGAAACATTTTAGCATTTGTTTTTGTGACAGAAATGGCAAAATCAAATGTAGACTTACACAATAGCACTGTAACAAATCCTTATGATCAATATGAAGACATTTAAAGTAGCAATGAGGAACTTTTCTGGAGCAGATTAGAAGCCACTTTCAGAGGGACATCAGGTCCTTGAACTGATGGAAAAAAAACATCTTAAAGGTCATATCGAAACGTAAAGAATCTCAGAAGACCTCATATTTCTACACTGATTGGGCACTGTTAAGGCATTTTTTAAATATGTGTATGAAGTGAACATTAGGAAATAACTGATGTTGAGATAATGGCCGTAAAAGATGGTTGCCTAGGAGAAATAGGTCTATACAGATGCAAGGTTTTAGTAAAATGCTGATTGAAACATTTTAGCATTTGTTTTTGTCACAGAAATGGCAAAATCACAATAGCACTGTAACACATCCTTGTGATCAATATGAGGACACTTAAAGAAGGTTTTGATATTTAGTTGTTGTTTCGAGAGGCATTGGTTCAACACTATGATAATTTTTGGAAGATTAATTTCATGGTGCTCTTGAACTCTTTGGCATTTTTACTGAGAGGTGTCCATAATATTTTGTCCATTCCACGTATACATTTAAAAATTAGGTCTGACTAAACTGTTAAGTGGGTGTAAATAATCAGTTTTATGGATGAAATCTGACCTATACCTTAAAAAATATATCAACAAAATACATCAGAGTTTTTTTACAGGTCAAACCTATTAATTGTATGTTGGGTTGAGGAGAAGCAACAAAATAATCAGAAAATTGTTTTGGAAACTTGACCAGTGTTTTTCAGACAGTTGTATCAATGGTTGAGGGTATGGTACTAATTGTCGACTAAATTAACTAGCAACCTCTTTCTCATCATCTCACCATGCTGCTACCAGCCCCTTCACTCTACACTGCCCCCTGTAGGTTGCACTGCTGTATTTCATCTCAAATTTAAAGTGAGACACTGCATGTGAATAGGGTCTAATATTTAACTTATAGATATCATCAGGAAGCTTGGCCAGTTAGTTACTTTCATTAAAACAAGATTTTTTCCGTATGACAATTTTTTCACATACATTTTTAATTTTTTTCTATAAAACTAATGTTGAGATAATGTCCGTTAAAGATGGTTGTATAGGAGAAATATACAGACGCAAACAGACAAGGTTTAGTCAAATAAACACCTGAATGTACATGTTGGATCTTTGATTTATACTAGTATGAAAGAAGACATGTTATGGAAGATAAATAGACAGAAATCTTAACATTGACCAGTGCTTGAAAACATTATGATTTTGAATGCAGTGTCTCACCTTAAACATTCCTCAGGCATTTTGACAGTTAGCACAAAGCTATAAAAACATGTACATAGTAAAATGTCTATATATAACAGTTTGGGGTCTTTCTACTTTTAGGTTTTAATTTTTTTTTTACTCTTGACGCAACAGAGTTAAATTAGTGTTTAGGTGCAGTCCACACACATATTTTTAAATTTTTTTTTACTAAAGTGAAATCAGGTGATGGCATTCTTAAATTAATATCAGGTTTATTAAAATTTGAAAAAAAAATGTAATGTAATGTTTCTCCCCTGTTCATACATATACCAATTATGGTTCAAAACACACAGTATCCTCAACCTATGTTTGAGTTTGTTACTTTTAAAGGCATACTACATTATTCTGGAGAATGTCTATTAATATTGACAAACAACTTTTTGCACACACACAGTACTGACAGGTAGCAGACTGTGACGAGATATTCACTGATTTTTACAGAAATAGTTTTGACAACAAGGGTTCTCCAGAATCTCCTAGTATGCCTTGAAGCAGGTTGAAATATGGCGCAAAGAAATTATAGTTTTGCACACAAAACAAAGAAATACTCTTTTTTCTTTTGCATTATTTTACTTTTGGCAAAATTAGGGTACAGAGACTCTTTGGTGCCAAAAGTGTCATGATTATTGTCTTCCGTTGCAAAGTGAGATTAATGTCTTGTGTTGCTCCTATAACTCAAAAAACAAAGATGCATTTTGAAGGAATTTTACAGATATGTTGTTTTACTAATATTTTGGAAAGTATAAATGCATAATGTAGAGACTGGATTTCGCTGTTTACACTGAAATGTGCTGCTGACTGTGTAGTTAAAGTAGCTACGAGGAACTTTTAAATATTTCTGAAACTTTTTCTCTGGTGATCATAAATGACATGTAACAGCAAACTGGACCATCAGTGCAAAGAATGCATGCTATTTTTATATAGTTTTTCTTAATGCCTTTGTCATGGGTATACGCTCACCCAGGAACAACAGCTGACGTAGTTTTTGTCCAAAGGGGGCGCTAGAATTAACACAAACTGAAATTTCCTTGGAGCTACTTTAAATGTGTAGTATACTATATCATCAGAGAAATGAAGTGAACTCAAACAGATCCAGTCGTGCAAAAATGTTTTTTATATAAAGTTCTCATCAAAATAATTGAAAATGCCAACTGTAAACTATTTTACAAGAAACAATGTAATAATGTAATTTTTTTTTTATAATTTTCTCCTGGGATATTCCTGTAAAGTAATCGTTTTGTATAATTATAATTTTCATGTATGACCTGACTGTACACACTTTGAATATTGACGATATTTGATTTCATACTGACTTCGCTATACTATAAAAAAAAACTGAACATGACATTTTTTTCCCAATTGATTTTATGTATTTTTGTATGTTGATTTTTACTCATTGTCATGGTGTCTATGGGAATAAATAACGGACTGTTTTTGGTGTTCAGAATTCACTGAAGCTGTGAAATATATGAATTATTACACTGTTCAAACATCCTTGCTGTGGCTATAAATAATGTATTAATTCATCACTTATATAATATATATATAAATAAAAGTAATTTAATTTAACTCATAAATAACAAAATCAGTAATATGGTAAGTATGACTATATATTAGGGCAATTGTAGGTATACATATAAAACAAGTATTATTGTATATAATTATTATGCTGCTGGGAAGGGTGGTAATATTCTAATAAAATATTTTTATTTTAAGGTATCAAGATTAGGACATCCCCCCTCCCCCCAGGCAAATCACGCTAACTTAAAAAAAAAAAAAAGTTTACCTGCAGTGTGTAGAATTTTGGGTTTTATTTCCTAGCAGATTTTGTAGAAAGTAATTATGATATCCATAAGTACATTTAATTTAGAGCATAATAGCTGATTTTATTTTTTAGAATTATAATTTTTTTCCTTAGAAAGGGTCTCATATATGTCCATATTTCTTCATACTTTGGACCAAGGCCTTGTCACCGCCATTTTGGAAGTGTCATAGTTGGAATGTCATCAGGTGCATTGTTTAAAATTTACAATTGTACTTGTCCTTGAAGGCCACTGTAGCTTCTGTTATTATTCAAAAGGGTTGGGGTTACCCAGGGAGCGTTGCATTCTAGAACTTTCTAGAACTTTCTTGACGTTGTCATATTACACACTGCACCTTTAAAACATTTTTAAGAAAAGATATCGCCTATGTTGTTTTGTTTTTGTGCATATGATAAATAAATCAATGAAATAACTTGAACTTATCCTATATATCCTTATGTCCTATATTTATTGCATTATATTTAATTGTTAAAGGGACACTGTGTAACATTTTAAGTAATGTATTGGCTAAAATCAATATCCTCATTCATAAATATGTCCTCATTGGTGTAAAATCATCTCTGCCAATAATCTGAATTATCCTCCTGAGCGGAGAATTACAAATATTAATGTTACATTTTGTCCATTGAGCGGGCAAGTCGTATGGAGGAATCCATGTTTTTGGAATGTCATCAGGTGCATTGTTTAGAATTTAGAATTGTTCTTGTCCTTGAAGGCCACTGTAGCTTCTGTTATTATTCTAAAGGGTTGGGGTTACCCAGGGAGCGTTGCATTCTAGAACTTTCTAGAACTTTCTTGATGATGTCATATTACACCGTGTCCCTTTAACAATATCGGGCCCATGCTGAATGGTGATTCAGCGCTTTGATTGATGAATTGATTGAGATCATTTAAGACACAATCTGACACAATTCTGTTTAAATTCTGATCAGTTCAAATTCTGATGTTGCTCATTACAATGTACATGGAATTTCAAAATAAAAGCAATATCAATGACATATGACACCCACGCCACTATTTTTCATCTTATTTTTGATTAATTGCACTAAAGAAGAATATATAATTAATAAAAAACACGTTAACGATCATTTTATTCAATTACATACTTTAAAAAGTCGACCATTCTTCCCGTGGTGAATTATTTTGACAGCTGTAGTGCAAAAGTTTCCGGTCCGCGGTCAAAAAGTAACGGAAACACTTCCCATGAACTGCCGGGTGTCACCTCTCCTGTTGTCCGAGCTACCGACGCCTGTTTCGGGGCTGATGCTGGCAATAATACCGCTGCAGAGATGGAGTTAAATCACCGAAAAAACAACAAAGTTTGAGACAAAGGGAGGACGGAGGAACAAGCGGAAGTGTTTGAGTGAAGTTCTCAACGCGCAAACTTAATTTTATTGGATATTATTCGATTTAAAAAAAAATATGAAGCTTTTGAAGCCAAGCTGGGTGAGCCACAATGGTAAGATCTCGTTGCCGAATCTGTTGGACCCAAGTTGGGCTTTTGTTGTCGGGAGGGAGGGAAGGAGGGGGGGTGTCGGAATGGTATTGTGGTGGTCGACGACACTTGTTTGTCACTTTATATGGCTCTCACACATCACATTTAGTTCAACAACTTGATCACACACAGCTTGCCCTTTTTATGAGTATGTTAAATCACGCATTTGCTTCTTCCAAATATATTAAATGTTTGCTAACAGAAGCTAACAAGCTAGTTAGCCCCCCCAAAAAAATCTCCCGGCTAGCTCGGATGCTAACTTACCTGCCAAATGTCACATTTATCCAAGTTACTGTCTCAACGGGATATTATTTTATTGTTTTAATGCTTCTGACATTTTAAGCAAATACATCTTATTTTTTTTAGAGGTAGTGAATTTGCTCCACATGCAGCTGATAAAGTGTCAGTTGGTGTGTTTTTTGGAAAGTTAACCGTTGGGGGAAATGGCCCGAAAATAATATGCAACTGCAAGCTAACGACTATTGTTATTAAGAGTTAAGAAATGTGCATTTTTAATATAAGTAATTTAGCTCGTGAAGCGTCCTACACATCTGCAAACATGCCAGATAACCAAATTGGCAAAGTGAATACGTTCATACATTGTAATCTTAACTAACAGTTCATAACTGACTGATGTACACCCGATATAAAAATACAAATCATTGTGCCATTTAAAAGATGCTGTCAGCACATGTGTGGTATTTTCAGTTGTGGATGGCGTTTTCACTATTACGCTCAACATGATAACTTTTCATTTAAACCTTTTATTTATACTCGAAAGATCAATTGAGGGGTGGGTGACCCTCATTTACAATGATGTCGTGTCAAACAAATGCAAAGCAAAAACAACAATACAATACATACACGTCAATATACAATGCAAATACATCAAATATACAAACTTAGTAGCAAGAGTTACCTTATTTCCGTGTGCAAATACTCACAATTCTTACATTTAGTTATATAATAAATCTGGTTCTTTGATATCAGTAAAATAAACTGTCTAATACTTACAACAGGCTGCAGCTAACGATTGTTGTCGTTATTAGTTAGCTAGTTGCTAGTTTTTGTTTTCTCAAGATAGGTCATTTATTTAGTCTTGAAAACATGCCAATTAAAACAGATCTGCATACATTTTATGATAAGTCAACTAACGTCTCATAACTGACGATGAGTTTACACTGATAATAAACAAACAGCAAGTTTAACGTCTACTGCAACTAGCCCATGTTTAGTATGTTGTGTTTGTAAATGAGTTGAAAAAGCAATATTTACATTGTTAATCAAGTGTGCACAAGTTGAAATAAAAACGTTTTATTCCAGCGTTTAGTTATAAACCTTATTGTTTGTTTCAAGGGTCCGTAGACACTCCAACACATGTAGATGGTGGCAAAGTAGCAGTTAAAAAATATACTCTGTTTATACCTGCAGTGTCTTGTATTGTTACACGTTTGGTAAATAAAATGTACTTATTTTTATTGTACCTTATTTGACTTATTTTTATCTATTTTTATTGTACCTTATTTTAGGCCTGTACAGCACTTTGTCTCTGCTCTGGTTTGATGAAAGCGCTTTATAAATAAAGTTGGATTGGATTGGATTGGATAAAATAAATTGTGGAACTAAAGAATTTTCAAATAAAAACAGAGTTTGTTGAATTAGATGTATTATCAGAGGATTTCACAAATCTCTCCCGTTGCAGAACATTCCCAAAAATGCCAGTCATAAAAGTCATAAAAAACGGGTAAATAGTTTTTTAGGTGATGGACATGCTCTGACTAAAGCTGTGGAAAATCACAGAGAAGTCAAGGAATTTTCCATGAGGCCTACAGGACAAAGCCTGGTTAAATATTCCTATGTTGTGTGTATAATGTTTTCTTTCTCCTTATATAATGTATTCTATTGCTTATTAATCTACAATATCACTATCTGTGAGTCTATGTAATGAATCTATCAAAAGTTATTAAATGTCGGAGCTCTGGTGGTGTAGTGGATAGAGCGCGTACCATATTGGCTCCGGCCTTCGATGCAGTGGTCGCGGGTTCAAATCCGACCCGTGGACCTTTACTGCAGGTCACCCCCCCCCCCCCCCCCCCTCTCTCTCTCTCTCTCTCTCTCCATTTTAACTCTGTACTGTCAAATAAAGCTTGAAAATGCCAAAAAAAAATAATCAAATGTTTTTGTGTTTCACAGGCAAACCCATATTCTCCGTGGATATTCATCCTGATGGGACAAAATTTGCGACCGGTGGACAAGGTAAGACCAAGACTGATGTTTACACTGTCTACTACACCTTCACTTCACTGTTTCTAAGTCAATTAAACTTTATTGTCATTTTCTGCAACATGTCCAAAAGAAATGTGGATTCCTGCACACTGTCTTTTACTTGCACAAATATATTTATTCTGTGGCAACGTTTTGGTGCTAGAACATCATCAGACAAACTGGCAAATTCTGCAATATGTGCTGGACATACAGAGGAGTCAAAAATATGTTTCTCCCCTAGTACAAGTAGTAAATACAATATACATAATACATTCTTAATTTCTAAAGTTGCAAACATTAAGGCAAATCCAAGCGGTATAGAAAGTAGAAGAAATTGAAAATGTGCAATATAAAAGACATAACGATGTGCAGACTAAATATAAGTAAATGACTGTAAAAGTTAAAGTTTGCGGACGTTGTGCTGAAATTGACCAATTGTCATTGTAGGAGTCCAGTGCTCAATGTAGTTCTGTGTTCATACAAAATGCAAATAGAAAGGATTGCAATCAGTTTTAATAACATCCTGTTAAAAATCTGTGTCGCACCAGTGAAGCCACACTACATGTTCTCCTGCAGCCTCAGAACAAAAAAAATATGCATGCAAATTCTCCAAAATTAGAACAATAATTATTTAATTAAATAAATTAATTACTTGACTTCTATAGCGCTTTTTTGCCGATTTTCTCAGCCTCAAAGCGCTTTACATTTCTTACCACATTCTCACACACACACACACACTCACACACACACACACACACACACACACACACACACACACACACACACACACACACACACACACACACACACACACACACACACACACACACACACACACACACACACACACACACACACACACGAAACCAAAACTCAAGGATATAATGTTATGCTATTGTTGATGTTGTTGTAATGTGTCCAGTGCTTTGATGTAGTTCTGACTGCGTTGATAAAAATGCAAATCCTTGGTGTCAGTTTTGAAATCATCCTGTTGAAAATCTGTGTCAAGCTACACTACATCTTCTCCTGCAGCCTCAGACTAAAAAAACGTTCCCTAATCTGTCTCTTCATGTGAGATTTTCAAATTAAAACACAAACATGTCTTAGTCATGAGTACATTAAGCTGAAACTAAAGGATATAATGGTTGTACTTATTATAATAGGCAAGGCAAGGCAAGTTTATTTCTAAAGCACATTTCGGTCACAAGGCCATTCAAGGTGCTTTACAGATGCAAAAACAAAATACATCAAGAATAGAGCACACATTAAAAAAAATACATAAAAACATAAAATAATTAAAACATTTAAAAATAAATAAAAATGTAGAATTACAGGTTAAAACGGAAACAATAAAGTCTTCAGACCTGATTTAAAAGAGCAGAGTGAAATAATGAAATGTTGTTTGAATTTCTGAGCCTCAAAGCACTTTACATTTCTTATCACATTCACCCATTGACGCACACACACAGACAGACAGACAGACAGACAGACAGACAGACAGACAGACAGACAGACAGACAGACAGACAGACAGACAGACAGACAGACAGACAGACAGACAGACAGACAGACAAAACTAAAGGATATATAATGGATGGTTGTTGTAATGAATCATTGTTGATGTGTGTTTCCAGGAGAGGATTCTGGGAAGGTGATGATCTGGAACATGGCTCCGGTCCTCAGAGACGAAGACGAGAAGAACGAGAATATTCCCAAGATGCTTTGCCAGATGGACAATCACCTAGGTAACCACTAAACCAGCCCCATCACCTTCTCAAGCTCCATCTCTTTACTAAGGCCTCAACACTATTAGATTGCATTTTGGTTAAAGCTGGGGTATATGATTTCTGATTGGTCAAAGTTAACATGAGCTGTACACTTTGACCAATCATAGCGAGGCTCCGATTCTCTGTTCTTATTGGCTGTTGGGACTGTCCATTCACTTTGGCACGACGTTGTTGGTGTAGAGCGTGTCAGGAAGGGACCATAGGGGAGGGACCAAACAGAACAAGTCGAGCGGTGCTATGGGAGATATTTGAATTCGAAATCTCTATCCCAACTGCCATTTTCTCCCCAAATCCTCCACCCCAGCTTTAAAATAGTCCTGTTAAATATATAGAAACGTTTTGGTTAATTGATAATGATTCATTTACTCCTTCATTCACTTCTGCTGTTAGGATACTGTTTCTTTTAAAGCTTATACACCTTTACTACAAAAAGACCTGTTTGTACTTGTGTGATTTAAATACCATTTGAATAAATACTTAATTCATATTTGTGCTGCATGACTACTGTCAGGGAAAACAATTAACACAAACTACTGCAGTGTGACATGGAGCAAATAAACTGCTGTCGTGTTGCACTAAAGGAACTTATCATCCCCACTATAACAGCACAAATCCACAGAAGTTATATTGAAGTATTAGCTGTATGAAGTAGTAATTGAAGTGAACACGAGTGATTGTTTGTCTCTACAGCGTGTGTGAACTGCGTGCGCTGGTCCAACAACGGTCTGTACCTCGCATCAGGAGGAGACGACAAGCTGGTTATGGTGTGGAAGAGAGCAGCGTACGTACACACACACACACACACACACACACACACACACACACACACACACACACACACACACACACACACACACACACACACACACACACACACACACACACACACATATTAACACAAACACACACACATAAACACGCATTAGACAAAATGTGCAAAAAACATTGTTATGTCTGCTGTTATGGTCCAGTCCTGAGGATTCATTAAGTAAGAAAGCATTTATTTTATCACTATCTTTACTATTTCTATCCAAAGAATGTTATGTAAACTGAAATGATATGTTTAATGATTGCGCCGTCAGTGTTTTCAGAATCAGAATCTTTATTGTCATTGTACAGTGAACAATGCAATTGTAGCAGCATCCAAGTATACACAAATGTTTTACTTCTTTTCATTCGCTTTTAAATGTTTTCTAATGTGTTTTATGTATTTTAATCTTGCCCCTGTAAAGCACTTTGAGTGGCCTTGTGTTTGAATTGTGCTATAGAAATAAACTTGCCTTGCCTTGCCTAGACACAAACACAAAATAAAAATAAATAATAAAACAATATAAAAAAATATATATATATTAACGTGTGTGCACCTTTTATCCATAGATACATCGGTCCGAGCACAGTGTTCGGCTCCAGCAGTAAACTGGCCAACGTGGAGCAGTGGAGGTGTGTCACCATCCTGAGGAACCACACTGGAGGTAACACACACACACACACACACACACACTCACACACAGACGGACACACACACACACTCACATTCACACGGACGGACACACACAGACAGACGGACGGACACACACACACACACACACACAGACGGACGGACACAGACACACACACACACACACACACACACACACACACACACACACACACACACACACACACACACACACACACACACACACACACACACACACACACACACACAGACGGACGGACACAGACACACACACACACACGGACTGACACACACGGACGGACACACTCACACAAATGCAGAAATGCACATAAGAACACGTGTTTACATACCATAGACACCCTGTATGCATGTACTTACTATCTTAACCTCTGTTGCCAAACTGCATTGTTTACATGTTTACATCGTTGTGTGTTTCTAGACGTGATGGACGTGGCGTGGTCTCCTCATGACGTGTGGCTCGCCTCCTGCAGCGTAGACAACACTATAGTCATCTGGAACGCTCGCAAATTCCCAGGTAGGACTCTCCCTCTCTTTCTCTTTCTCTCTCTCTTTCTCTCTATGTCTGTCTCTCTCTCTCTCTCTCTATGTCTGTCTCTCTCTCTCTCTCTCTGTGTCTCTCTCTCTCTACCTCTCTCTCTCTCCCTCTCACTCACTCACTCACTCACTCACTCACTCACTCACTCACTCACTCACTCACTCACTCACTCACTCACTCACTCACTCACTCACTCTCTCTCTCTCTATGTCTGTATCTCTCTCTCTCTCTCTTCCTCTCATTATGTCTGTCTGTCCCTCTCTCTTTATGTCTCTCCCTCTCTCTCTCTCCTTTTCCCCATTTTATCTCTGTCTCTCTATCTGTCAATAAAGCATGAAAAATTCCCCAAAAATAATCTTTTAAAAAAACAAAACAACTAAAATTTGAGAAGCTGCTTGTTAAATTAATGAACTAGTGTTTACTACTAATATCTATATTAAAAATGTACTGTTGTAAACATGTTCATTCTTTGTGTCCCTGTAGAAATGGTGATGTGTCTGCGCGGCCACACCGGTCTCGTTAAAGGTCTGACCTGGGACCCAGTGGGGAAATACATCGCCTCACAGGCCGACGACCACAGCCTCAAGGTCTGGAGGACAGTCGACTGGCAGCTGGACGCTAACATCACCAAACCATTCAACGAGGTAAACAAGCTCTGGGTGATGAGGCAGTGGGGAGTTATCTGAATTTATTGTGGTTAAAACAGGATTTAATTTAATAAATTTTTTGATTGCTCTTTTGTAGGATAGATTAGTAACTTGGAGGAAGGTGGTAATGTAACAAATAAGCATTTTTGGGTTTTGTTATTAAGAGTATGCACGCATTTCACAAAGCAAGTTTGCACATCAATGTGAGTGTATGAATGTGAGTTGTTTTTTTTTTCTTACCTAAAACAATCTTTACGGGGGCGCCTTTAGCTCAGCTGGTAGGGCGTCCCCCTCCCGGGCCGGGCCCAGCAGCAGACCCGGGTTCGATTCCCACCCGCGGTCGTTCTCTGCATGTCACTCCCCTCTCTGCCCCATTTCACCTCTGTCTCTCTGCACTGTCAATAAAGCATAAAAATGCCCAAAAAATATCTTTAAAAAAAAAAACAATCTTTACTACTTTTGCCAGTAAAGCCTGACATTTGTGTATAATTTCATTTTAAGTGGCATTATCTAGGAGATTCCTTTGGGTACCCTGTCAAGCCAATAATATTTTTTCTTTCGATTTTTTCACTTCAGTAAATTATCCCTCCATTGATTGACTCTCTCTCTCTCCCTCTCTCTCTCTCTGTCTGTCTGTTTCTCCCTCTCTCTCCCCCTCTCTCTTCGCCCCCACCCCTCCCTCTCTCAGTGTGGAGGTACGACCCATGTCCTGCGTCTGTCCTGGTCCCCTGACGGTCAGTATCTGGTGTCGGCTCACGCCATGAACAACTCCGGCCCCACGGCTCAAATCGTAGAGAGAGACGGCTGGAAGACCAACATGGACTTTGTGGGACACCGCAAGGCCGTCACTGTGGTGGTAAGATCACGTTACAGACACACGTTCAACTACGCTTGTTGTCAATGTCACTTTTTGTCAAAATCAGTGAATATCTCCTCATGATCTGCTAGCTGTCCAACTGTGTGTGCGCTGGGGAAAAAAATCCAGTGTTGTTACACTAGCATATCCTAGGCTCTGTAAATGGACATGTTGCTAGCTACAGTGGGCCCCCTTTGTTTACGTACCAGTTTACAAAGCCAAGGCTGCGTATTAACACCAGATTTTTTTTCAGAACACACAATGTACAAACAGGTAGCAGATAATGAGGAGATATTCACTGATTTTGACAAAGTGATTTCAACAAGCGTTCTCCAGAATCACTGTATACTTTACTCCAAATCTGTCTTCATATTCACATATATGTGTTTCTTCCTTTTGTAGAAATTCAACCCAAAGATCTTTAAGAAGAAGCAGAAGAACGGCAGCGCCCCCAAGCCGGGCTGCCCCTACTGCTGCTGCGCCGTGGGCAGCAAAGACCGATCGCTCTCCGTATGGGTACGTTCAGTTCACACACTGTCTGGTTTAAAGTGGATAGAAAGAGATTATACATATACATCAGTCCCAGTCAAGTCGTGGATTTTGTGGATCAATTTAGCTGTTCATGGTTTTTGTATCCGTTTGTTCTGTTCAGTATGAAAAGAGATAACATAACTCGGGAAATATAACTTCATGATTCGTCTTTTATCATTGAAATTGACTGATGTATGTATATTCATGGTTAGAAAACTAGTATTTCTCTCCATGAACATACAGTACATACATCAGTCTGAGTCAAGTCGCAGATTTCAAGGATCAATTTTGTTTTTCATGGTTTTTGTAACGAGGACCGTGACACATCTTTGTAAATACTACTTTATGATTAGTCTTCTCTCATTGAAATTTAAACTCCAAACTGATGCAGGTTTTTATTTCATTGTGAAGACTTGATAGGAAGGGACATTGCAATAACAAACACTTTGCAAGCTGCATATTTTTGATATTTGTGATATCAATAAAGTCCACCCATCAATTTGAGCAACTTATTAAAATGAGTATTCTGTAATAAGGCCCTAAAATCCATTTTAGTGGCTGTTTCGTTGTGCTACAATGACAATAAAATCCTTGAATCCTTGTTTAGTGAAGAAAAACGTATGAAAATGTACTAACTGTTATCTGTCCATCTGTCCTGTTCAGCTGACGTCACTGAAGCGCCCCCTGGTGGTCATCCATGATCTGTTTGATAAATCCATCATGGACATTTCATGGTGAGTTTGACATGACAATTATAAGTCTCACTGCCACACTGCTTACTGTTATATAATAGACTTTTCTATCGTTTGGTGTGTGTTGTGCGTGCGTAAACTACAGAGCTGCTTTTATAAAAAGGAGCCTTTGTTCTAGATCTTGGAGGTCATTTATGTGATGTCATACACATTCCTCCAAATGACTTCATCATTCCAGTGATCGACGGGTAGAAGTTACAGGCCTAAAACACATTGCAATGCACAAACCAATTGTAATCATCTTTGAGAATATTTTTAGGAAAGAAATGCATTTTTGTGAAACGTACTAAAGAAGTTAAGAAAGTAAGTAGGCATTTCTGTGTGTGTGTGTGTGTGTGTGTGTGTGTTGTGATGTGATGGTGTTTGTCTTTTGTCCATGTCTTCAAAAGATATGTTCTAAATATGTTGTATATGTATTTTTCTTGTTGTGTGTGCGTCAGGACTCTTAATGGTCTGGGTATGTTGGTGTGTTCTATGGACGGCACCGTGGCCTATCTGGACTTCTCCCTGGATGAACTGGGAGACCCGCTCAGCGAGGAGGAGAAGGTGAGGGGCTGCGCTTTCCTCTGTGTCTTGTTTCTGTTGAAAATCAATCCAAATATATTTTGAGAGGGTGAAAAATGTGATTAATTGCGATTTAAATATTGAAATTCAGCGATTAATCTTGTAATTAATAGATTGACAGCCCTGCACTTACTTACTTTCTTTCTTTCTCTTTCTTTCTTTCTTTCTTTCTTTATTTCTTTCTTTCTTTCTTTCTTTCTTTCTTTCTTTCTTTCTTTCTTTCTTTCTTTCTTTCTTTCTTTCTTTCTTTCTTTCTTTCTTTCTTTCTTTCTTTCTTTCTTTCTTTCTTTCTTTTTTGTTTGGATTCTGTCCATCCGTCCACTTTTCCACCAAAAAAATATTTTAAATCTCCAATCAAACTCTCTCTGTCTTCTTGTGACCCACAGAACAGCATCCACCAGAACATCTACGGTAAGAGTCTGGCGATCACCAGCACCGAGGCCCAGCTGTCCACCACCGTCATAGAAAACCCCGAGATGCTAAAGTACCAGCAGGACCGCCAGACCTCGGCCCAGGCTAACGCAGGACAGGGCAGCACCGGGCCGGAGGCAGCCACGCCCAAACTCAACAACATGATGAACGGAGAGTCACTGGAAGACATCAGGAAGGTGGGTGTCAACTAATGGACTAACAGTGAATTATGATGCATTTGAGTGTGAGGTTTTTTTTAACGTATTTGCACTAAAAATAACTTGAGGAAAATGTAGGATGTAATATAAAAGATGCTTCTCGAAAAGTTCTTAAAAAGTCTTGAAGGGGAGGCATTACATTTGAACAGGGACAGAATGAATGTGCGTGTCTATTTTATTTTTAAGTGCAATCAATGTGTGTTATTCAAACTTAACTAAAACTCTAAAAGGAGCACTCAATGTAGTGTATTTTGTTGATATCTGTTGCCCCAGTATTGGTGTTATCGTCTTATTGTAATGTGTTAAAAGTCATTAAATTTGTTCTTTAAAAATGTGCAGATACCCTGGGTGTCAACTTATCGACATTGAATTATGATACATCCCAGTGTGTTTTTTATAAACATTATTGCACTTAAAATAACTTTTTAGGGAAATGTAGGACAACTGTTTTGGCTGGTATAAAATATACATCTTGAAATGTTATTATTATTTTTATTTTTTCATAATTTAATTTGAAAAGTGAAACTTATATTCTAGATTCATTACATAAAGTGAAAAATGTAAAGCCTGTTTTTTGTTTCATTTCCAAGATGCTGTGAAAAATTTGACGTATTATTTTTGTGTCTTTCAGAATCTGTTGAAGAAGCAGGTAGAGACGAGAACGGCAGACGGACGAAGGCGAATCACGCCGCTCTGTATCGCTCAGCTGGACACCGGGTAAGAACACACACAAAACAAACACAGTCTGCTTTACATTGGTTCAGCACAGAACTTAAACCTTTATTGACAATGTCACTGATGGCACAAAAACCTTACTTTTTTTTTTTTTTTTTTTTTTTTTTCTCCCGACCTGATGCAATAAAGAACCCATAGATATGAAACAAAATGATTTTACTGATAACCTGTTACATAATGCGATTCTTTATAATTGATCCAAACCATGTTAACTCCAAGAAATATGGGTTGAATTGGGCTTAACCAGAAACGCATTTAGAGAGGTTTTAAATTGCTATATTTATTTTTATTTTTTATTTTGGCGTCGGTGACTTTTCTTTTGGTGCTGGCTAAAAAAAAATTGTGGTGGGGAGAAATATTTCTCTATACGGGAATAACCCTATTAACTGTAGTTTTTTCTTCATTGTCCCTCTTTCTCTGTAGGGATTTCTCCCCGGCTCTGTTTAACAGCGCCCCCATCCTGCCCTCTGGTTCCTCCATGTCCAGCCAGCTGGTGTCTCAGCTCAGCTCTGACTCCAGCCCAGGACAGGCCTCCTCTCTGGGGCTCCGGCCGGGCATCGACCCCATGCTCACCTCTCCTCCACACAACAAGGGCCTGGATGATAAGGACGGGTACGAACGCAGAGGAAGATTTACTGTAGTTTACTGCTATTGTTCTGTGATCAATGTGTTTACTTTCGAACCACATATTTATATTGTCTCTTTAAAAAAAAAAAGTGGACATTTTGTAAGTGTATTAAACAAATGCATACTAACTAAGGATGGGTACGTGTGCAGAGAACGCTTTACTTTGGTTTACTGCTCTACACATTTATCTGTCTACTTCCTAACTATATATTAACATTTTCCTTTTTAATTTTTTATTGGCATTTTTCAAGTTAATTAAACAAACGCATAATAACTTTTAATATTCTCACAAAACAAACAAACAACAAAAAAACACTATGTATATGTTTAAAAAAAAATTATAAGTGGTTCGGAAGTTGATGATTACATTTTGTCATGTCACAGGGAAACGTAATGTAACACACTTATCCAAATTGGGTAAAAAAATATATTATATATTTAATCCATTTCTCCCATCTTTGTTCTGATTTCTATATTTGGATCTTTCCATTCATGATAATCCTTGATGTTGTGGTTCTTTTGTTCCAGTGTGAAGTCTTGTCTGCTGCTGACATCGGCCTCTAAGATTGAGCCAATGAAAGCTCTGGACTCCAGGTTCACTGAACGCTCAAAGGCCACGACCGGGATCATGGCAACTATCTCCTCCATCACTTCACTAGACAGGTGATTGACTCACTAAAGCCCCTTTCACACTGGCTAAAAAACCCTCTAAAACTCGCTTACATGTGATTCAATCAGTATCAGTAAAGTCAAAGTCAAAATTATTTCTATAGCACATTTAAAAACAGCATCAGTTGACCAAAGTGCTGTACAAGATACAATACAAAATAACATATAAGATACATGGAAAAAAAGGGGGCGCCCTTAGCTCAGTTGGGAGTCGGCCAGTAGCAGACCCGGGTTCGATTCCAGCCCGCGGCCGTTCTCTGCATGTCACTCCCCTCTCTGCCCCATTTTAACTCTGTCTCTACACTATCAATAAAGCATAAAAATGCCAAAAAAATATATTTGAAAAAAAAAAGATACATGGAAAAAAAGTTAGGAGTGTCAAAGCCTCAACTTGTATTAAAGGCCAATGCAACAAAAGTGAGTCTTCAGCAACGTATTAAACTGTTCAACTTTACCGGGATCCAGGTGAAAGTAGTTAAAGTTTTTCTTTATTGCTTGAACACATTTGTCAATTCAAAACACTTAATTTGTCCCCAAAGGGCGACTATAAGCCATTTTGAGTAGCATAAACAAACACTTTTTTTTTTGTGTAAACACAAACTTTTTGGTGTTAATCTAGAGAAACAACCTTTTTTACGAACCTCTTTGATCCATCCATGCCACATTTTTAAAAGAAAACCTCAAAGCACTCAAGAAAAAACTGCAATTAACACATGGTGCCAGGGAGAACAAACAAACTTTCCCTAAAACTAAATACTTCTAACTTTTAAAACTTGCCTTCTTACGAATCTCTTTGATCAATCTATGCCACATTTTTAAAAGAAAAACTCAAATCAATTGGAAGAAACTTTTAAAATCTTTTTATTTGGTTTTTCAGTATTACAAAGTGCCAGGTTGTTCCTTTGTTACAGACTGTAGGTTGTATGAAAAGAATAAATAAAAAATAACCTATGTCACTTATATTAAAACAAACAATGAAAGAAACATCAAAATACCCAAAAATAATCCCTCCCAAGTCACTGCCAGAATTGGAAGAAACTTAAAAAAATGGCAAAAAGGAGAACAAACTTTTTCCCCAATTTAAAATATTTCTAACGTTTTCTGTTTGATCCAGTCGGCCCAAAGACGGCGTGAAAGACCCGAAGCTGAAAGACGACTCGAGCAGCGACAGTGAAGACAAGATGGCGTCCATCAACAAGAACCTGGCCTTCAGCAAGAGGAAGCCGGAGCTGCTGCTGGAGGGAGACGGGCCCGTGGAGAAGAAGAAGAAGGGACGACCGCGCAAAGACAAGATGACCGCCGCCGCCGCCGCTGCTGCTGCTATAGCCCAACCATTCACACAGGTAGAGGGAGGGACGGATTCAATCTGTATTAAACAATACATTAACACAAAGGTAGAGGGAGGGAGGGATTTTTATTTTTATTATTAGATTCTTTTTTGGGCATTTTTCCATGCTTTATTTGATAGGCACTCAGGTAGAGGGAGGGAGGGAGGGAGGGTTGGATTGGATTTTTTTTTTTTTTAATATTTTTTAAACAACACTGTTACAACATACAGAAAGAGTCATTAATACATTTAGAAATACAGAGAGATAGATGGCTTTATGATGTAGTAGATCACTGACTATAGCACAACCATTCAAACAGGTAGAGAGAGGGAGGGATTTTTTATTATTAGATTATTTTTTGGCATTTTTCCATGCAGACAACCAATCAGGTATATCTCAACCATTCACTCGGGTAGAGAGGGAGGGATTATTTTTATTTGATTTTTTTCAATCTTTATTAAACAATACAGTAACAACAATTCACACAGGTAGAAGGAAGGAGGGAGGAATGGATTTATTTATTTGTTATTAAACAATACAGTCGCCACATACAGAACGAGTCATTAATGCTTATGTTTTAGTAGACCACTGACTATAGCACAACCTTTCACACAGGTAGAGGGAGGGAGGGAGGGATTTTTTTATTTTTATTATTAGATAATTTTTTGGGGTATTTTTCCATGCTTTATTTGATAGTTTGTAAAGACAGAGATTAAATGGGGTAGTAGAACATTTAAAAATACAGAGATATTTATGGTTTGATGGATGGAAAACAATACAGTAACAACATACAGAAAGAGTCATTAATACATTTAGAAATACAGAGAGATAGAGGGCTAAATGATTTAGTAGATCACTGACTATAGCTCAACCATTCACTCAGGTAGAGAGAGGGAGGGATTCAATCTTTATTAAACAATACAGTAACAACATACAGAAAGACTCATTAATACATATAAAAATACAGAGGTATGGATGGCTTTATGACGTAGTACATAGCTGTTAATTCCCCCTCCAACCCACTCGGGAAGTCTCTTTCCCTCACAGTTAACGGACATATTACCCTTACAAAACAAGCCGTTTTGAAGCTTAAAATATTTGCGTATAATTAACACCGACGTTTCAAATTCCCCCCAAAAAAAAATGTTATTCACGGCAGCGCTACCAAGTGATATTAAAGAGGTCTAGTAAAAGCCCCTCTGTGCACATGTCCTTGGAACAGATAAATGAATGTTTTTCCTCTCCCTGTCAGATTACTCCTTCATCAGAGCAGCAGCCCAGCAGAGTGGCTGCTCCTCATCCAGCTCCTGCTGCTGCTCTCAAACTGCCCACACCCAGCCTGAAGAAAACCTTCAGTCTGCAGGTAATGCTCTCTCTCTCTCGCTCTCTCTCTCTCTGCTATTTTCTCTTGTATCCTTGTGCTGGATTTACCAGCAGAAAGGAGCTTTTGCAACCAAAATGAAGTGATATGTTTGGCATTTTATCTTCCTATGTTAGAAATATAAAATGTATTCCACTGACATCCTCTCTACTTTCCTATAAACAAACAGGCTATAACACATTATTGCTTCCATGGTGCTGTGTGTTTTCTAAATGTGTGTCTAGTGTGCTGGCTTTCTTACAGTTCTGTGTTGGACATAATGTATTTTTAGTAAACTGTTCTTTTCTCTATCTGGTGACTAGTTTGAACTGCGACAACATAAATAGAATAGCACACCTCTTTAAACTGTGTGTCTGTCTGTCTCTGTCTCTCTGTCTGTCTGTCTGTCTGTCTGTCTGTCTGTCTGTCTGTCTGTCTGTAGGTGAGCATGGAGCCGTCTGTGTTCCTGGAGGTGGAGAACGAGGTGTCGCTGGTTGCTGGTTCGAAGCTCAGTCAGCTGAGATGCTCCAGAGACGGGCGCGACTGGAACACTCTGCTGCCCAGCTCGGTGCTCTGTGCGGCGGGGAGCAGGTACCAGACGCTAGGCCTACCTGTGGAGGAATATATCTTCATCTAATCAACACATGAATGCATGAATTAATCGTTTATTTCGGTCACACATAACAAGGAACACACTTAACAATGTGTGTGAGTCTGCAACTGAACATACATATAAATATATTTACGTGAATTCATTTCACACAAAATAAAATTCACACCTTCATTAATCAAAAGGTTATAATAAATAGTCTGAAGCCAGACGCTTATTTTCGCCTTTCCTATGATATAATCTGTTCAAATAACTTTTAATTTGAACCACTAGAGGCCACTAAATATTCAGATATTACACACTGCACCATTTTAAAGTTGAAGTTGTATAAATCAATGAATACATGTCCTTTCCCTCCCTACAGTGAGGTGCTAGCGGTGGCGTGCGTGGACAGGATGTTGTCAGTGTTCTCTTCCTGTGGGCGTCGGCTCCTGCCCTCCATCCAGTTGGCCACGCCCCCTTCCGCTCTGCACTGCTGCGGCCACTACGTCATGGTGCTGACGGCCGGTGCAGCGCTGTCTGTCTGGTAGGAGGCAACGTGATACTATATACCTGTCTGTCTGTCTGTCTGTCTGTCTGTCTGTCTGTCTGTCTGTCTGTCTGTCTGGTAGGAGGCAACGTGATACTATATAACTGTCTGTCTGTCTGCCTGTCTGTCTGTCTGTCTGTCTGTCTGTCTGTCTGTCTGGTAGGAGGCAACGTGATACTATATAACTGTCTGTCTGTCTGTCTGTCTGTCTGTCTGTCTGTCTGTCTGTCTGTCTGGTAGGAGGCAACGTGATACTATATACCTGTCTGTCTGTCTGTCTGTCTGTCTGTCTGTCTGGTAGGAGGCAACGTGATACTATATATCTGTCTGTCTGTCTGTCTGTCTGTCTGTCTGTCTGGTAGGAGGCAACGTGATACTATATACCTGTCTGTCTGTCTGTCTGTCTGTCTGTCTGTCTGTCTGTTTGGTAGGAGGCAACGTGATACTATATAACTGCCTGTCTGTGTATCTGTCTGTGTTTCTGTCTGTCTGTCTGTCTATCTGTCTGTCTGTCTGTCTGTCTGTCTGTCTGTCTGGTAGGAGGCAGTGTGATACTATATATCTGTTTGTCTGAGTGTATGCCTGTCTTACTGTATGGTCAGTGTCAATGTGATACTTATACTATATCTGTCTGTCTGCCTGGCTGTATCTTTCTGTCTGTCCGTCTGTATGTCTGTCTGTATGGTAGGTGTCAATGTGAAACTTTATGAACTTTTTCTGTTTTATATCTATTTTATTTCAGTTTTTTCTTATGATATTCTAATGTTTCTGTGCATAGGTCTGTCTGTCTGTCTGTCTGTATGTCTGTCTGTCTGTCTTGTATGTCTGTCTCTCTCTCTGTCTGTCTGTCTTCTTACTAGAAATAGGTTCTGCTATATTTTTCCTTGTTAAGCACTTTGTAACAGTGATACGAAAGGTGTTACATTTAACATTTTGTTTTCATCAGGGAGATCTCCAATGTTTCTGTCATTCAAAAAAAATGTTTATAAGAATTATGTTACATTTCACACACACATATATAATGAAATACACATGTTGTTGGAGTGTTTAAGCTGTTTCAGATATGTTGACAGAAAGTTTTATTTTGTTAATGTGTTTTCTGTGTGTGTGTGTACAGGGACGTTCAGAAGCAGAAGGCTCTGGTGAAGAACGAGTCTTTGCTCAGCATTTTATCTGGTGAGACACTGCAGCATGGGAGGAATAGTTGATGCACGCAAAAAAACAAGCAATTCTTTACAACTGAGTTTTAACAACAGGATCATTTGTAATAAAAAAAATTCAACCTTTTTTTTTTTTTTCTTTTTTTCTTTACAATTTTTAAAGACTATAGAGACTTTATGCTGACATAAGATGGTTTTAAGGACATATATAGACTCGGTTAATTATTTATATCAGTAGCTATGCAGGGTCCATTAATTTTACTCTCTTGAAATAACACTTTGTGTGTGTGTGTGTGTGTGTGTGTGTGTGTGTGTGTGTGTGTGTGTGTGTGTGTGTGTGTGTGTGTGTGTGTGTGTGTGTGTGTGTGTGTGTGTGTGTGTGTGTGTGTGTGTGTGTGTGTGTGTGTGTGTGTGTGTGTGTGTGTGTGTGTGTGTGTGTGTGTGTGTTGTGTAGGTGCTGACATCACAGTGTCTCAGTCTCTGCTGACTCAGCAGGGCGTTCCAGTGGTCGGTCTGTCCAACGGGAAGTCTTACTGCTTCAGCTCCTCTCTGGAGACATGGTGAGACACTACTGACGGGAAAACTACATTCACTCGCTTTTCTAGTGTGTTTTATGTTTTATGGGCGGCAGTGGCGTAGTGGGTAGGGAGATTGCCTCTGGAGTGCAGGGTCAGAGGTTCAATTCCCCGCCTACCCTCCACATGTCAAAGTGTCCCTGTGCAAGACACTGAACCCTAAATTGCCCCCGATGGTTCAGAGAGCGCCTTGCATGGCAGCTACTGCCATCGGTGTATGAATGGGTGAATGTGGTAAGAAATGTAAAGCGCTTTGGGGCTGAGAAAATCGGCTAGAAAGCGCTATATAAGTCAAGACCATTTACCATTTTATGTATTCTAATCTTGCCCCTGTAAAGCACTTTGAATGGCCTTGTGTCTGAATTGTGCTATAGAAATACACTTGCCTTGCCTTACATTACATTAACTATTATGTCATTAAACATCAGGGGCACTGACTGAATGATTTCAGTTGAACCTTTATGAGTTATTTAGGGGTTTGCGATATGACGATATAAGATCATGAATTGATTATGTGTCCAAGATCCCTCATTACAAAGACATCTTCTGCATGTCTACAGTATAACAGCATTCTATTGGTTGCAGTTCCATATGTTTGCAAACCAAAATGTGGGCCCTGCGATTACCCTAACTTGTAAAAAAAAAATAGTCCTTACCAATTTGAGAAACTAAAGCATTGTGATAAAATGGAGATTGTGATCCTGTCATCATTAACACATTTCCACTGTGTCTCCCTCAGGACTCTGATAGCAGACAAAGGAGACTCTCTGGTGCAGTGCGCCGACTTCAGGAGCTGTTTGCCTTCCCATGATGCACCTGTGTCCTCGGGGCCGCTCGCCGTCATGCAGGGACGCAACCTCAAGTATGACACTTACATCTCCACCTCATAACCTCCTGGCTGTTTTTAATTATAATAACAGCAATAAAGCATATTGTTTGTGAATACCTTTTCCTTGTAAAAAAAAGTATTCCAAACGTGCTTCAGAGGAAAAACAAAATCAAAAACAGCAGCATAAAAAACAGAACGTTTATAAAACAGTTCAAGTTTGTTTTCAAGGTTTGAAATGTGCTTGAAATCATTACTGGAATATGCTTGGTTTTCTCTTTATTGATTTGTCTGACTTAACTACCTTCATTAAAATGTTACAGAAAACCTTTTTTTCCTGTAACTTCACACTGACTTGGCCATATAAATGAATTTACTAAATCAAAAAAAAGAAGAGGGAAAATAATGTGTTTTAGTTCAATTCAATGTAGTTCAATGACTCAGTCTTCTCCCTCCAGATTAACTATAAGGAAATACTAAATCCCTGTGTGCTGTAGTATGATGTATGTATGATAATCAGAATGCCTTTTTCTACACTATTTCTCTGTTGTGCCTGTGTGCCTCAGTGCGGGTCGCCTGGCCTCCCATCTCTCCTCATTGCTTTGATATTCAAATATAAGTAGAAGAAAATGATAATTAGAATGCCTTTTTCTACATTTTCTTTTTTATTTCATGTGATTCATAAGTGTTTTGAATCTAATTGAACACTTATTCTCTCTCTGTGCCCCTCAGTGCGGGTCGGCTGGCCTCCCGTCTGTCCTCCACTCCTCACCAGCTGCAGCAGAGCATGACTCTGGCTTTCCTGGAGAACCAGCTGGTCTCCGCCCTCACACTCTGCTCCTCTGGGGAGTATCGCTACTGGCTGCTCATCTACGCTCGCTTCCTCGTCAACGAAGGTACAAACACTAGCACACTGCAATACACACTGACAAGAGAACAGTAGCCTCTTTTAAATCACTTATAATACACACCGACTGACACTATTTAACAAGGAGTAGGGAGGGGATTTTATTGATACCGACATCAATACTGATATTATTTTATGAGACCGATTCATATCGATATTCTTTTTTATTACTACTCTGTCTCCATATTGTGATGCTAAAAAAAAAAGACATGACACTAAAAAATGTAATAGTTATTTTATGATAATTTTTGGTAGAAATAATAGGTTTATTTGCCAATATTATAATTATGTATTTGGTGTTTTTGCAAGTTTTCATGAGGTTGCTGGTGATTCGCTTACACACAACTACACATCTAAAGCACTTTGGTACTGACCAATCAGGAACTAGTACCAATTTAGTATCTGATATAGCCATCCCTAGACGGGAATAAAAAGCCCTTTGGACACAGCACTGACTGTGTAGATGGAGTGTGAAGTTAATCGAGTGTGTGTGTGTGTGTGTGTGTGTGTGTGTGTGTGTGTGTGTGTGTGTGTGTGTCCGTGTCCGTGTGTGTGTGTGTATCCGTGTGTGTGTGTGTGTGTGTGTCCGTGTGTGTGTCCGTGTCCCTCAGGCTCAGAGTACCGTCTCAGAGATCTGTGTAAGGAGCTGCTGGGTCCCGTCCACAAGTCAGCTGCTTCAGCCTGGGAGCCCAACACTCTGGTAACAACACACTACACTGTCTTACCACAATGTATCACACAGTCAAAATCAGTGAATATCACCTCACAATCTGCTACCTGTCTGTACTGTGTGCACGCTGATATAAAGAGCCTACGCTAAACTAAGGGAATGTAACAGTTTGCTTGAAATATATATATTTTTACAAAAACATAAATTTGCGGAACGATCACATATAAAAAAAATCCTCCTGTCAAAAACTATTTTGTCTCCAACTGTTCTATAATCATTATTGTATTAAGCCCCTATCTCACTGGGCTGCGACTGTTTGCGACCAGTTCGAGACACAAAATTGCGACAAAATGTGCCAATTTGCGACAATTTTCACTTGCAGTCTCACTGAGTTGCTACTTACGACACGTTTGCGAATGTCCTTGCCGGGAGGTCGCATTTATGTTTCGCGAACGTCTGGCGAGTGTCGCACGAACGGAATGTCAGTCTCATTTTTGTCTCAAAGCAGTCGCAATTTAGTTTCATATGTCGCCAAACACTCGCCAAACCCTCGCAAAGTTGTCTCACACTTCTCGCACTTTCTGACTCGCGGAGACTAAATTGAGAAGGGTTTGCGACGCGTGCGACACACCTGCGACGACTCTGAGACTATTTTGAGACTGATTTGTCGCACACTTTTTTTTGAACATGTTCAAAATTCATGCGACAAGACTGCGCGGCTCTGCGACTCATGCGAGGAAATTGAGACCTCCGCGAACGTTTGGAGACAGTTTAGAGACTCGTTTGCGAATGCAGTCTCCAACTTGTCGCAAACAGTCGCAGCCCAGTGAGATAGGGGCTTTAGTGGTTTTCTATGGTTGGCATAGTCATCAATGCCAACCAAAGACTAATGTCCTGTTGATTGTTCAATTATTCAGATGATAACTGCTGCTGTAATGTTTCATTCTTAGATATCATGTTACGTCATCTTGTTCACGTGTCTAATTATTTCCACAACAAATCATTTCATTTCAATTTCATAGCCAGTGCATGCTCGAGTTTTACCTGTGCAGGTCAAGCTAACAGCTAACGTTAGCCATAGCTACTGTATGTTGCTCACTGCGTGTTTCCTGCATACAGGGTCTTAATATTCTTCTCTCTGATTTTAAATGGTTTATAATCTTCAGCTAGTAAAGCTGGGGTGGAGGATTTGGGGAGAAAATGGCAGTTGGGATAGAGATTCGAATCCAAATACCTCAACCGCTCCACTTGTTCTCTTTGGTCCCTCCCCTATGGTCCCTCCCTGACACGCCCTACACCAACAACGTCGGTGCCAAAGTGAATGGACAGTCCCAGCAGCCAATAAGAACAGAGAATCGGAGCCTCGCTCTGATTGGTCAAAGTGTACAGCTCATGTTAACTTTGACCAATCAGAAATCACATACCCCAGCTTTTAATACAAACTAAAATCAGCTCTTTTAACTAGAGAGGAAGGTATGAATGTGACAGAGTTGAAGCTTCTTATATCTAATCCATTCTCATAATGTGCTTGTTTCCCGTGTGTCCAGGGTCTCCGTAAGCGAGAGCTGCTGCGTGAGGTTTTACCCGTCATCGGAGAAAACCTCAGATTCCAGAGACTGTTCACTGAGTACCAAGACCAGCTGGAGCTACTGCGCAAATAACACACACTGCAACACACACACACACACACACACACACACACACACACTTGGACTCCTTGTTAAAGCAGTCTAAACACTTGCTTTTCTTCACCTTGGGAATCTTGAAGCGCCGATCCGGCTTGAGTCATGCAGAACACACACACACACACGCTGGTGTTTCTGTGAGAACTTTTATTAACAGCCGGTTCCACAGCGTTCCAAACACACACACGGACGTTTCTGTCTGTCGCTCACCGGGGAGACGTGGGTGATTACGTTACGTTACGTTATGTTTTTTTTTTTTTTTTTTTTTTTTAAATCACGATTTCAGTTTGAGCTGACGTCTTTTTGTGTCTTTTTTCCGTGCTATTTTTTTTATTTTATTTTTTATTTTTATTTTATTTTTTGGGACCTACGCACCTCTCTCCTGCACTCCCGATCATGGACTTTAAAAAAAAGATGAATTTAAGAGAGACGGTGACAAAATGGTCGCAGGTTTGTAAACGCTCGTAAAAAAGATGAAATCTCAATCAGAATGGATGTAAAGGAGCAATATGCTTGTACCAAAGTGATGCCTTTTTAAAGTGTAGAAATAACCACACACAACACACACCTTCCCTGCGTTCCAATCCCCATACTTCCATACTATTGAGTATACCAGAAAAAGATTTAGGATGTCCTAATACATGCAGGTCAATTGTAGTATGCTGAAAATGCATAAATGCCCCCACTAACTCAAATAGCATTTTGGAGTATTCTTCTTTAATCTTGACATTTCTCGACATAATGAAAAAAGAATCTTCCTTATCTGATTTTTTTTTTCTCTCTCCTGTCTGTGGCCCTAAAACTCTTCTGTACTTTAGTATGTAGTGTGGTAAAAAGAAAGAGTATGTGATTTGGAACGCAGGGCTTGTTTCTGCACGTTGAAGAAAATGAACGGCTTTGTGACGTTGATATTTCTCAACTGAATCTGCCAACAGAGGAGTGATTTTGAGTCTTTAAAAGAGAAAAAAGGCTAAACGCCAAAATGTGAGAACAGCACTGGGAGTGTAATGTTGATGATGCATATTCAAAATACAGGATGGACTTCTGGGAAATGGAGTCAAAAGGGGAAAAAAAAAATAGATATTGAAGTGCTTTGAAAATAAACTTAATTCATTCATATGTTACTCAAAGAAGCACTTAATGAACTAAGATACTAGTCTCTGCCTAACTTGTATTAAATATATAAAGAGGAATCAGCTGACTATAAAAATACAATTTATTATTATTATTTTATAATGAATTGAATAATGGAATCGGGTTTTGATAAAGGTGCTACGAGGAAGTTTTAAATATTTCTGAAAAAGTCAAATTTTTTCCTCTGATGATCATAAATTACATGTAACAGCAAACGAGACCATCAGTGCAAAGATTGCAATTTCTATATAGTTTTTCTTAATGCCTATTGTCATGGGTACGCTCACCCAGGAACAACAGCTGGCGTAGTAAAAACACTACCGCTTTTTGTCCAAAGGGGGGCGCTAGAATGAACACAAAATGAAAGTTCCTCGGAGCACCTTTTTTAAATGTGCAGTTACATGGATTGGTCACAGTGCATTAGTAACAACAGTTTGAAGTCGTGTCATCAAATGTTTTAAGTTTCCATTTTTTTTTGTACCTGAACTATTCCAGCGCCTTTTCATATCAACCTCAAGATAAAAAATCAAATGTTTTGAGAACTGAGGATTCAACCCTTTGAGTGCTAAGCTTGAAACGTCTGGAGTTGTGTTGTATGAATGTATGAATTTTAGGCTTAACATTTATCATGACACCAATTCCAAAAAATATCATATTTACTGCAGTATCCTCAGAAACATACTGAGAACTTCATACATTTTCTTCTGTACAATTATCCTTGCTTTGGAATTCCAGGTTTTTTTTTTTCTCAATACTTTTCCCATTCTGTATCACTGTACCGTTGCACCGCAGTCGAACCATCTAAACTGATTTGTTGTTGTGAATTTCGGAAGCTGCTCCTTCAAAATGTGCTTCTGTCGGCTTTACTCGTGTTCCAAAATCTCCTTATAGGTGCTACGAGGAACTTTTAAATATTTCTGAAACGGTCACATTTTTTTCCCTCTGATGATCATAAATTACATGTAACAGCAAATGAGACCATCAGTGCAAAGAATGCTATTTTTATAGTTCCTCGTAGCCACTTTAAATGTGTATTATGATTGTGTAAAAAAAACAAGGTTATCAATGACAATTATCTCTTGTGCGTTTAAGTTTAAAAACATCTGGTGCAGCTTTTTTACTTTAGTTTTTTTCAGTAAATTCAACAGCAAATGATTTGTCGATTTAACGTGCGTCGTGAAATCATGCAAACGTTCCATCAGAGAAGGCCAGTGGAGAAATGTTATATATATATATATTATTTTATGTGTTTCATTTTCATCTCTTTTGTATGTGTGTCTCTGTTGCCAGGCAAAATAACCACTGCAGAGAAAATCCATTGGTCAGGAAAAGTTTTTCTGTCTGGTGGAGTTGGTGATTCTGGAGAACGCTTGTTGTCAAAATCACTTTTTCATCAAAATCAGTGAATATTTCCTCATCCGCTTACCTGTGTGCGCGCTGAAAGAAATAGTGTTAATACACAGCCTAGTCTCTGTAAACTGGTATGTAAACAAAGGAGGCCCACGTTAGCTAGCAAAAAGTTTTTTTTTTTTTTTTCTGCACATACACAGTAAATACATACATGTAGCAAAACATGAGATATTCACTGATTTTGACGAAAAAGGGATTTTTACAACAAGCGTTCTCCAGAATCACTGACTCCACCTTTAGCTTGAATCACGGCTTCGTAGGCCATGAAATGTCAAACTCCACCTAAAAAAGCATTTTTTTTAAGGCTTTTTGTGTACAGCAGCAGTGATGCACTCCTCTGGCAATTCAGTGTGTGTGTGTGTGTGTGTGTGTGTGTGTGTGTGTGTGTGTGTGTGTGTGTGTATAGACGAAGAGTGTGTGAGCGAAGGAAGCTGGTTTACTGCTGTATTACACTGCACAGTGTAAAGAATGAATCCTCTTTATTTACTAATCTGTACAGCGTTTCGTTGCTTTATTTTCCGTTAAATTTAGTTTTTGCTTTTTTCTTGCTTGTCAGTCATTTTTAAATGTTTGTACGAGGCAAATGTTTTTGTTTCCATTTTCTATAAGAAAAAGAAAAGTGGGAAAGTGAGCAGAAGATTTTGCTTTTGAAGAATGAAATTGTAAAAAAAAAAAAAAGAATAAACTAATGTGGAAGAAGAGCTGGGTTCATGTGTGTGAGTTGAAAGCCTTTGTTTAGTACAATATTGTTTTGTTTTTATGTATCGCACATAAGGAAATACATAATAGATCAGTAAAGATCAAATAAAGGGAACAAGATACAGTCAGTCAGGAAGTAAAATAATGTTTGAATAAATATGCACATTTTCCAATATCTAACGTACATTTTTCCTCTCTGAAAAAACAAAATTCTAGATGTTGGATAAAGCCTGAGTTAAAATCTTTATTTCATTTTTAGAACTGACGAGTGCTTGAAAAATTTATGTTTTAGCCTGCAGTGTCTCGCTTTAAGTCGGACACACAAACAAACACACACACACACACACTCACTCACTCACTCACTCACACACATTCACTCACACGCACACACTCTCACACACACACACTCAGTTACTCTCTCTCTCACACAAACACACACTTTCACTCACACACACACACACACTCACTCTCTCTCACACCCACACACACTTTCACTCACACGCACACACTCTCTCACACACCCACACAAACAGATATCTGATGGGTGTCGCTATCAGGCGTTAAGCAATTTCCTGATTCTAGAGAAATCTTAAGGTACGAACACACTGCACATCGCCGCGCGGCGAGTTTCAATAGAAAGTCAATGTATTTCGAGCGCCGCCGCGCGAACCGGCGGCCGGCGGCCGGCGGAGAGCGGATCACGCGGCGCGGCCAGGGGCGGCGCGGCGCGGCGCGGCGCGAATGGGGCGGCGCGGCCGCCGCAGAAGTTGAAAATATTGAACTTTTCGCCGCCGGCCGCCCCGCGATAGCCAATCACCGTCGTTGAGCTCCTCCCGACGTCACTCGGGAGTCTGCTGAGCTACAAGACACGTGAAACCTGGCTGGCGGTGCAGTCGGGAAAGGAGGGATAAAGGGAAAAAAGAAGGAGAAGACAGAGAGAGAGAGAGAGAGAGAGAGAGAGAAAGTTCCAACACATCGATAAAATGTACCTATGACAGCAGTTTAATGAGACACCTTTTAGTAAAAGGAGCAAGGAATAGACTCACATTATAGAAGAGAGAAGGAGAGAAAGCCAGGGAAGATGTACTGCAGATGAGTGAATATGCAGAGACAATAAAAACTAAATACGACAACTGACACTTCCAAACATTTCCCTAAACATCTGAAAATCTGTTTGGGTTTTCTCTACATGTTGATATGCCGGCGTGAATGTGTAGCCTATATGCACGGCCATCGATAGGCCTACATATGTGCGTGTGTGTGTGTGTGTGTGTGTGTGTGGGCGGGTTGTGTGTGTATGTGTGTGTGGGTGCATGTGTGGGTGTGTTTACGAAGCTTGGGTGGCAGGTGGCGGGGAGAAATGTGTGAGAGGTGCAGTGAGACCAATACAAGGGCCGATGGCAGAGATGATGAAGGCAGAATAGCCTACTTCAGAGACGCTCCCAACAAAAACAAATCAGTGAGGATGACGACGATGATGAGAGAGATGTAAATAGCGGGAAGAAACTGGGCTGCACATTCAATGAGTCATCGGGCGGCGGCCGGCGGCGGACACAAATGAGCCAAAATGACCACGCGGCGCGGAACCTGCGATTCGCGCGGCCAACCGCCGCGCCGCGCTGTGCAGTGTGTTCGCACCTTTACACACACCACAGATGAAAATAACACTTTCTCTCTGTCGTCTTTACTTCATATGGGTGGGAAATAACAAGTCTAGATAGATGGATGGACGTTTGTGGATTTTTTAGAAAATGGTGATTTTCATTAATATATTCTCATAGACCTATTTTATTTACCAGTTAAAATGGACATTTGGTTCATTTTGGTGAACCTTGCTACATGGACTCTGACATCTCTCCTCTGTGTGTTTTCTCATGGTAAGTAGGCTGTTACTAAACTTTTCTAATTTCAATATAAGTATGAAATAATGCACAAAGAGTCGGGAGTCAGATTTCATCATCCGCAGAGACTTCAGTTAAAAACTTGCAAGTTGAGTCAGTTATCATGTACACACATGTAGCATAACAGAGAAATGACTAAAGACATAAGAGGGATGTTACAACTTTTATACCCATACTGGCACGTATTTGTCTGACCAGGTGCTGATGTTTTGGTCATCTGAGTTTCTGGATAATATGGGGGATGAATTTTAATTACACTGATAACAGAATGATTCGAGTGCAAGAAGTCCTCGACCTTGAACATCCCAGTATCTGTGTGCCAAAATTCCTTACGAGGCAGTTTTACTTCTTCAAGCAATAAGAGTAAAAACATGTTTACCACAGTGTTGTACACCAGAGTTCAATGTGCAGGTGAATAGAATGACTAGCATTAATATGTTATACAATCATAGAGAAATAGATTTCGTCAACATAGGCCACCAAAAAATGTTGAATAACCGGTAATAAAAGCCATTTATTAAGTTT